>NC_091299.1:5958883-5982771 GCF_038502225.1 Cherax quadricarinatus
TGACTCGTTGCTGCCTCCCTGTCAGGTATTCCCTTATCCATTGCAGTGCCCTCCCTTTTACATGCGCCTGATCCTCCAGCTTCTGCACTAATCTCTTGTGGGGAACTGTGTCAAAGGCCTTCCTGCAGTCTAGGAAAACGCAATCTACCCACCCCTCTCTCTCTCGTGTCTTACTTCTGTTACCTTGTCATAAAACTCCAGGAGGTTTGTGATACAGGATTTGCCTTCCATGAACCCATGCTGGTTTTCATTTATAATCTTGTTCCTTTCCAGGTGTTCGACCACTCTCCTCCTGATAATCTTCTCCATGACTTTGCACACAATACATGTCAGAGACACAGGTCTGTAGTTTAGTGTCTCGTTTCTGTTTCCTTACTTAAATATGGGGACTACATTAGCTGTCTTCCATTTCTCAGGTAGTTGCCCAGTTTCAAGGGATGTGTTGAAGATTGTGGTTAGAGGCATGCACAGCATCTCTGCTCCTTCTCTAAGGACCCATGGGGGAGATGTTGTCTGGTCCCATTGCCTTTGAGGTATCAAGGTCACTTAAGAGCTTCTTCACCTCCTCCTCAGTTGTTCGTATGTCATCCAACACTTGTTGGTATATTCCCTCTTGATGTTCCCTTCCGTGCTGTCTTCCCACAGCCCTTCCTGTCTCTACTGTAAAAACTTCCTTAAATCTCCTGTTCAGCTCCTCACATACCTCCTGATCATTTCTTGTGAGTTCTCCACCTTCTGTCCTTAATCTGATCACCTGGTCTTTGACTGTTGTCTTCCTCCTGATGTGGCTATACAACAGTTTCGGGTCAGTCTTGATTCTCGATGCTATGTCATTTTCATACTGTTGCTGGGCCTTCCTCCTTACCTGTGCATACTCATTCCTGGCTCTGCGACTGATCTCCCTATTTTCGTGTGTTCTCTGCCTTCTGTACTTTTTCCATTCGCTATTGCACTTTGTTTTTGCCTCCTTACACCGTCGGGTAAACCAGGGGCTCGTTCCGGTCTTCCCATTGTTACTGTTGCCCTTGGGAATAAACTTTTCCACTGCCTCCTTGCATTTTGTTGTTACATATTCCATCATTTCATTTACTGGCTTTCCTGCCAGTTCTCTGTCCCACTGGACCTCCCGCAGGAAATTCTTCAACCCTATGTAGTCCCCTCTTTTATAGTCAGGCTTTTCCCATTCAACTCCTGTTATTCTCTCCACTTGCAGCTCTACTATGTATTCAAAGCACAGAACCACGTGGTCGCTATCTCCTAGGGGACTCTCATACTTGATGTCCTCAATGTCTGAGCTGCCCAGGGTGAACACAAGGTCCAATCTTGCTGGTTCATCCTCCCCTCTCACTCTGGTAGTGTCCTTAACATGTTGGTGCATGAGGTTTTCCAGCACCACATCCAACATCCTGGCTCTCCATGTTTCGGGACCCCCATGTGGCTCCAGGTTTTCCCAGTCGATCTCCCTGTGGTTGAAATCCCCCATAACCAGCAACTTTGCTCTGTTGGTATGAGCTCTTCTTGCCACCTCAGCAAGTGTGTCCACCATTGCTCTGTTGCTCTCTTCATATTCCTCTCTTGGCCTCCTGCAGTTCTGTGGTGGATTATACATCACTGCAATGACCACTTTGTGTTCCCCAGACTGAAGTGTACCTGCTATGTAGTCTCTTTCTCCCGTCTCATCTATGCCTTCCATTTTCTCGAATTTCCATCTGTTTTTTACGAGCAGAGCAACCCCACTTCCCCCCCTGCCCCTTCTATCTTTCCTCATGATCTGGTATCCTGGTGGGAAGATTGCATCTGTTATTGTCTCCGTGAGTTTTGTTTCTGTAACTGCTATGATGTCTGGGGACTTCTCATTGATTCTTTCTTGTCATTCCTCATGTTTATTCGTTAATCCATCTGCATTTGTGTACCAAACCTTCAACTTCTGTTCTAATGCTGTAACTGTGGTGCAAGGGGTGGGAACAGAGGGATCGGTGTGTGATGGTTGGTTTGGATTGTTCAGTTGCCTTGGGGGTGTCGTGACTGGAGTCCTTCTGCAGGTGTTTCTGGGGGGTGTGTTTGTCCTTCCATTTGATCCTGGGTTATTCTGCTCTCCTTTTTCATTTCCTCCCATTTCTCCTTTCGTTTTTGAACTCTCTCTTTCATTTCTTCCTTTCGTCCTGTGTTCTGTCTCGATCGAGGTACACACTCCGGAACTCCTGCTTGCCTCTCAGCCCTGCTTTCTCCTGCAGGATCATGGTTCAGGTTGATTCTGCCTTGAAAATTACTTTGAGAGGCCGATTCCTTTTCTTTGTGAACCACCCAATCCTCCGAAAATTTGCCACCTGGGTCATGTCTCCCTCGCCTATCACCTTCATGATATCTTCAATCGCTTTTTTCTCCTCCTGCTTTCTTTCATCATAAGTTTCCCCTTTAGTTTTGTCTAGCCCATAGACAAACACGGATCTCTCCCTTTCCACCTCCCACTGTGACTCTCATTGCATCCTCTGATGTGTTTTAGTTTCTTCCCGTGGAGTGTTCCTTCCTTCAGTCCCTTCCCTAGTTATGGCCCCTATGCTTCTTGGTTTGTCCTTCCTGCTCACCTGTTCCTGGCCCCCACAGGTATCTGGTAAGGTCCTTGCACATGTCCTAGTTCCTTCAATGTCTTCCAACCTCTCATTCTGTCCTAGTGAGCTCCCTGCCTTTGTTTTGGCCCCATGTGGGTTTGACAGGACCTCTGCACACAGTTTAGTTTCCATGCTTCCTTCAGACCTGTTGTCTGTGTTTGATGTAGCCATTGCCGATGCTACTTCTGTAATATCTTTGTCTCTGTGCTGTTTCAGATGTTTCAGCTCTTCTAATCTCTCTATCTTGATTTCTGCAGCTGTGGCCTGTTGCTTCCACCTTCTGCATTCTGCTGCTAACCTCTCTTCCATCTTCCTTTCCAGCTCATCTAGTCTCCTTCCCCAGTCTTCCTCTCTTTTTTTGAGCTCTACCTCCCATTCCTCCCTCTCAGATTCGTCCTTGGAGCCCCTTGTCCTCATCCTGGTTCTAGGTTCCCCTGTTGCTCCACAGAAGGGGGGACGGGTGGTTAGGGGGAGGGGAATAGATGGTTAGGAGGAGAGGGGATTGATGGTTGTGGGGGAGGGGGAGGATGGTTATTGGAGGGAGGGAGGTAGTTGGGGGTTAGACGGTTTGGGGAGGGGTTAGGTGGTTTGGGGGAGGGGTAGGTGGCTAAGGTGAGGTGGTTAGGGTAGGGGGAGGGTGGTTAGGGGAGGGGGGGTACGTGTTTGTGTCAAGTGGTGGAGGGTGTGTGTGTGTGTATGTGCGTGTGTGTGTGTGTGTGTGTGTGTGGTGTGTGTGTGTGGTGTGTGTGTGGTGTGTGTGTGTGTGGTGTGTGTGTGTGTGTGTGTGGTGTGTGTGTGTGGTGTGTGTGTGGGGTGTGTGTGTGTGTTGTGTGTGTGTGTGTGTGTGTGGTGTGTGTGTGGGGTGTGTATGTGTGGTGTGTGTGTGTGTGGTGTGTGTGTGTGGTGTGTGTGTGTGTGTGTGTGGTGTGTGTGTGTGTGGTGTGTGTGGTGTGTGTGTGGTGTGTGTGTGTGGTGTGTGTGTGTGGTGTGTGTGTGTGGTGTGTGTGTGTGGTGTGTGTGTGTGTGGTGTGTGTGTGTGGTGTGTGTGGTGTGTGTGTGTGGTGTGTGTGTGTGTGTATATATGTGTGTGTGTGTGTGTGTGTGTGTGTGTGTGTGTGTGTGTGTGTGTGTGTGTGTGTGTGTGTGTTTGTGTGTGTGTGTGTGTGTGTGTGTGTGTGTGTGTGTGTGTGTGTGTGTGTGTGTGTGTGTGTGTGCTTGTGTGTGAGGGAGGGAGGGTTAGGGGGGGTGGCGTGGTTGAAAGATCCGTCGTGTAGGCACAAATTTAGTCTCATTTATCTTTCCCAATTATGCTGCTCTCTCCACTTATTGCCCTTTCTGGATTTATGTATTAATTGTTGCTGGTTATTATCATTTTCCTTGTTCACATTGAGAGAGGACTTCCTAGCTTCCTAAGTATTCTTACTGCTAATAACTACCGGTAGTAACACTGCCTGTGTGCGTGTGTGTATGTGTGTGTGTGTGTGTGTGTGAGTGTGTGTGTGTGTGTGTGTGTGTGTGAGTGTCTTGTGCGGTGTAATGACTGGCCGCAACTTCTTGTGACCTGACACAACCCTCCTGGGACTTGACAGACCCTTGCACTGTCTTACAATGTTGCCCTTGGAAGCTTGTCCCACCTACCTTCTCACACTCGTCAACACTATATTCACTATGTCTATGCTATTTCTATTCTAATTCTGGTAATAGCTTTTTCACCCTGAACTGTGTACCTCTTCAGTACAGGAAAGACTGTGCTATAACTTAAATTACCAGGCATACCATCTAAAGGGGACAAAAAGATACAAAACATCCAGGCCATGGGAAAACCTGGGTAGCCACAGCCACTCAAGAGGGAGAGGTTTTTTAGTGCCAGGAAGGAAAAAAAACTGGCAGGAAATGGCAGAAATAGTACACCAAATCCAGTCATTCCTGGAGTGGAACCACAGTCGATGGCCTCCACTCCAAACCAACAGATACAGATACTAATGCCGGAAAAAAATCCCCCCCCCTCAGTACCACCAATACCACCAGTCCGATAACATTCTTCTTTGCAAATATACAGGGTCTAAAGCCAGCAACAAACAACAAAATACCTTTCATCCGTGGACTGCTTGCAGAGGCAAAGGCAATGTTCGCGGCTTTCACTGAGACCCACATAAAGGATCACTTGGACAACGAAATATGGATCCCAGGTTACAACCTATACAGATGTGACAGAGTGAACAGGCAAAAGGGGGGGGGGGTTGGCCTGTACATTGCAGAGTCACTTGTTTGCACAGAGCTGCTTAATGCCTCAAATGATGTAGTGGAAGTTTTAGCAGTAAAGGTCGTGAACCAAAACCTAGTCATTGTGGTAGTCTACAAGCCTCCGGATGCAACATCCCAGCAATTCCAGGAACAGCTGTTAAAAATTGACCACTGTCTGGAAAATCTTCCAGCTCCTGCACCCAACATCTTGCTCCTGGGGGATTTCAACTTAAGGCACCTAAAATGGAGGAATATAGCAAATAATATTGTTGCAGTAATAACACCAGGAGGCAGCTCTGATGAAAACTCACACTCACACGAGCTTTTAAATCTCTGCACAAAATTCAATTTAAACCAGCAAATAATAGAGCCTACTAGACTGGAGAATACACTAGACCTCATCTTCACTAACAATGATGATCTGATAAGAAATGTCACCATATCAAAAACAATATACTCAGATCACAACATAATTGAGGTTCAGACATGTATGCGTGGAACCCCAGACCGACATAATGAGACTAGTCACGAGGGAGCATTCACCAAATTCAACTTCAATAACAAAAACATAAAGTGGGACCAAGTAAACCAAGTAATAACCGATATAAGCTGGGAAGATATACTAAGCAACACAGACCCCAACTAATGCCTAGAACAGATTAACTCGGTGGAACTCGATGTATGCACAAGGCTTATTCCTCTAAGAAAAAGGAGGAGTAGATGTAAAATAGAAAGAGACAGGCGCTCCCTTTACAGGCGACGGAAAAGAATAACAGAGCGGCTAAAAGAGGTCAATATATCTGAAATGCGTAGGGAGACACTGGTCAGAGAAATAGCAAGCATCGAACTTAAGCTAAAAGAATCCTTTAGAAGTCAGGAATCGCGAGAAGAACTAAAAGCCATAAATGAAATCGAAAGAAACCCAAAGTATTTCTTCTCCTATGCCAAATCAAAATCGAGAACAACGTCCAGTATTTGGCCCCTACTTAAACAAGATGGGTCCTACACAGATGACAGCAAGGAAATGAGTGAGCTACTCAAGTCCCAATATGACTCAGTTTTTAGCAAGCCGCTAACCAGACTGAGAGTCAAAGATCAAAATGAATTTTTTATGAGAGAGCCACAAAATTTGATTAACACAAGCCTATCCGATGTTATCCTGACGCCAAATGACTTCGAACAGGCGATAAATGACATGCCCATGCACTCTGCCCCAGGGCCAGACTCATGGAACTCTGTGTTCATCAAGAACTGCAAGAAGCCCCTATCACGAGCCTTTTCCATCCTATGGAGAGGGAGCATGGACACGGGGGTCGTCCCACAGTTACTAAAAACAACAGACATAGCCCCACTCCACAAAGGGGGCAGTAAAGCAACAGCAAAGAACTACAGACCAATAGCACTAACATCCCATATCATAAAAATCTTTGAAAGGGTCCTAAGAAGCAAGATCACCACCCATCTAGAAACCCATCAGTTACACAACCCAGGGCAACATGGGTTTAGAACAGGTCGCTCCTGTCTGTCTCAACTATTGGATCACTACGACAAGGTCCTAAATGCACTAGAAGACAAAAAGAATGCAGATGTAATATATACAGACTTTGCAAAAGCCTTCGACAAGTGCGACCATGGCGTAATAGCGCACAAAATGCGTGCTAAAGGAATAACAGGAAAAGTCGGTCGATGGATCTATAATTTCCTCACTAACAGAACACAGGGAGTAGTCGTCAACAGAGTAAAGTCCGAGGCAGCTACGGTGAAAAGCTCTGTTCCACAAGGCACAGTACTCGCTCCCATCTTGTTCCTCATCCTCATATCCGACATAGACAAGGATGTCAGCCACAGCACCGTGTCTTCCTTTGCAGATGACACCCGAATCTGCATGACAGTGTCTTCCATTGCAGACACTGCAAGGCTCAAGGCGGACATCAACCAAATCTTTCAGTGGGCTGCAGAAAACAATATGAAGTTCAACAATAAGAAATTTCAATTACTCAGATATGGTAAACATGAGAAAATTAAATCTTCATTAGAGTACAAAACAAATTCTGGCCACAAAATAGAGCGAAACACCAACGTCAAAGACCTGGGAGTGATCATGTCGGAGGATCTCACCTTCAAGGACCATAACATTGTATCAATCGCTTCTGCTAGAAAAATGACAGGATGGATAATGAGAACCTTCAAAACTAGGGAGGCCAAGCCCATGATGACACTCTTCAGGTCACTTGTTCTATCTAGGCTGGAATATTGCTGCACACTAACAGCACCTTTCAAGGCAGGTGAAATTGCCGACCTAGAAAATGTACAGAGAACTTTCACGGCGTGCATAACGGAGATAAAACACCTCAATTACTGGGAGCGCTTGAGGTTCCTAAACCTGTATTCCCTGGAACGCAGGAGGGAGAGATACATGATTATATACACCTGGAAAATCCTAGAGGGACTAGTACCGAACTTGCACACGAAAATCACTCACTACGAAAGTAAAAGACTTGGCAGACGATGCACCATCCCCCCAATGAAAAGCAGGGGTGTCACTAGCACGTTAAGAGACCATACAATAAGTGTCAGGGGCCCGAGACTGTTCAACTGCCTCCCAGCACACATAAGGGGGATTACAAACAGACCCCTGGCAGTCTTCAAGTTGGCACTGGACAAGCACCTAAAGTCAGTTCCTGATCAGCCGGGCTGTGGCTCGTACGTTGGTTTGCGTGCAGCCAGCAGCAACAGCCTGGTTGATCAGGCTCTGATCCACCAGGAGGCCTGGTCACAGACCGGGCCGCGGGGGCGTTGACCCCCGGAACTCTCTCCAGGTACACCAAACTGGGATTTGCAAGAAATCCAGGATATGGGAAACTTGAAGAAATTAAAAATGTGTCAGGGTATACAACAAATTCTAACCATATAATAGAGCTGAAAATTAATGCGATGGACCTGGGAGTGATAATATCAGAATATCTCGCCTTCAAAGACCACAACAATGTATCTACCTCATCCGCTAGGAAAATGATAGGCTGGATAATGAGTACACAACGGGCAGTGTGAGGGAGTGACCGCAAGCCAGTCCGTGGAGGGGGAGCACTTGTGTCTATCAAGTCGGTCGGCCTAGGAGTGAGAGCCGATGGGCTCAGCCTCCCACTGACGTGGGTGAGCCTACAGAGGGCAGCACCTAAAATGCCGCGAAATATGAACTACTCAGAGCAAACGGCTAGGCTGTGTGTTCTGACAGTACAGGCTGTCTACATGCTTTCTAGGCTGGAATACTGCTGTACACTAACGGCCCCCTTCAAGACTGGCGACATTGCAGACCTGGAGAGTGTACAAAGAAATTTCACGGCACACATACGTACGATAAGGCACCTAAACTACTGAGAACGGTTGAAGGTCCTTGATCTGTATTCCCTCGAACGCAGGCGAGAGAGATACATGATAATATACACTTCTAAGGTCCTGGAGGGATTGGTACCAAACCTGCACACGAAAATCACTCCATATGAAAGCAAAAGACTCGGCAGGAGATGCAACATTCCCCCAATGAAAAGCAGGGGCGCCACAGGTACACTGAAAAACAACACAGTAAGTGTCCGGGGCCCAAGACTGTTCAATTGCCTCCCAGCATACATAAGGGGGATTTCCAATAGACCCCTGACTGCCTTCAAGAAGGCACTGGACAGGCACCTAAAGTTAGTACCTGACCAACCGGGCTGTGGTTCGTACGTCAGCTTGCGTGCGGCCAGCAGTAACAGCCTGGTTGATCAGACCCTGATCCACCATGAGGCCTGGTCTCAGACAGGGCCACGGGGGCGTTGACCCCTGAAACTCTCTCCAGGTAAACTCCAGGTATGTACTCACCATATGGTAATAATATGACATACTTTCGCCACATAGTGTAATAACACCACATACCACATGAGAGATGCTTGATAAAATTATTTAAACATTTATGTATCACCTACTTTAAAATACGGAAATATTACCTAAGGTTCAGCATATTATCAGCCAGAGTGTCGGCATCATAGTCAAAGACTGGCCCGCTGATAATGTTTAACGTTCCATACATTTGCATCCATATACCAATAAAGTTGATAAGCTGCTGCCACCGTTGTGTCAACTGACTGGTGAAGGGAACAGCGTTGGTGATCAGGTAAGATAAGTTTTGGTTTTCCCTCCTGCTGCTGAACTCTGCGGTAAGAAAGAGAAATAAGAAGAGTGCGATTTTTAAACGTGTCTAACAGCAGGAAACAAGTGCTCAGTCATGTCTTATGATGGTTAATAGGTCACAGAGGTGTACGGATGTTCCAGCCAAACTACTGAATGAATGCTGGTAAACCTGCTTCATTTCATGGTTCAGTATACCTTGGTGGAAGATGGCTGGTATAGTAAAGAAAACAAGAATTAGCATTGTTTTGAATAGGGCGTAGTTGGCATCTATTTTTTGTACATGTTGAGCAGAGGCATTCAGCATTCCACAACATATTTAGACTCAAATTGAGTTGTAATAAATAAATGTTAATGAATAAACAGAAGGGCGGACGAGGGGCTCAAACTGCGGTCCGTAAATTAACAGTTCGACGCTCTACAGCCTCGGTTACCCAGACCTCTATTAGGAAGGAATAGGAACTAATACTAACTGTGTTATATGCCATCAGAGGCTTCGAGAGAGGTAAGAACAGATCCACTGCTAAAGCTCTAGTGCCGAAGGAAGGAGTTCGGTTGAGTTACAGTTGTTGCCTCTGACAGAATATAGTACAGTATTAGTTCCTGATCCTTCCTGTTAGAGACCCGGGCAGCCGAGATAGTAGAGCGTCGGACTGTCAGTTTGTTGACCACGGTTTGAGCCCCTCGTCCACTCATATATATATATATATATATATATATATATATATATATATATATATATATATATATATATATATATATATATATATATATATATATAATATATATATGTCGTGCCGAATAGGCAGAACTTGCAATCTTGGCTTAAATAGCAACGCTCATCTTGCCATATAGGACAAACGAAAATTTGTGTATGCAATAATTTCGCCAAGATCATTCTGAACCTAACGAAAAAAATATATTTCACTGTGTTTGTTTAGTATTAAATTATTGTAAACAAATCTATAATATATATAGTTGGGTTAGGCTAAAATAAATTGTTCTTGCTATAATAAGGTTAGGTAAGTTTTCCAAGATTCTTTTGGTGCAAAATTAAAATTTTTTACATTATCATTAATGAAAAAAATATATCTTTAAACGTATATGAGAAAATTTTAGAGAGGACTTAATTTTAAATGAGTTCTTGCTAACTGACCATATATATATATATATATATATATATATATATATATATATATATATATATATATATATATATATATATATATATATATATATATATATATATATATATATATATATATATATATATATATATATATATATATATATATATATATATATATATATATATATATAAAGCATGTATGTTAAAGTTTGACCTGCTTTAGGTGATAACATACCAGGAGGGAAGAGTGGTTGAGCAGTAACATTATATGAAGTAACAGTGTGATAACTGGAGCAGGTGGCACTCTGCTCTGGTGCCAGCCTCACGTCACTCATCCAGGGGGCAGCGCGAGTAACTTGATTCATACTAGACACTGTGAAGCTCGTCCAGAGAGGAAGCTTCACCAAAGGAGAGTAAGCTGAGGGGAGGGGGAAAGAGATCACATGTAAATAAGTATATAAAGAACTGAGAGGGAGACGAATAATTTGAAACAAGAGGACGAGTAAACCTCTGGTGAGAAAGTGACTAGACACAAGGGCACTAGGGATAACCTGTGAGCACAACAGTGTTAAGAAAGCTTATCACTGCTCAAGGATAAGAATACTCATAATATTCTGCTTAGAACAGTTTACAACTAGATGAAAAATGAGACACTTCTGCAACATTTGGGAATCTTTATTGTGGAAAAGTTTCGCTAGCCAGTGGTTTCTTCAGTCCAGTACGAAGAAGAACGATGGAAGATGAGGAGTTTGAGGTCATCAATCTCTCAGCCTGGAGTCGACGTGTTCAGGTCATCAATCTTGATAAAAGTACAGCATATATGCGGATATGTGGCTTATATACTGCAGACGCCAGTGACGGCGTCACTGGTGGAAAAATCCACCTAATTTATTGGCATAACTTTCTTCCACTTGAAGATTTTTCCATCGATGTAACCTTCTGCCACTGCTTCACCTCGCCTGTTTACCTGGAGTTTACCTGGAGAGAGTTCCGGGGGTCAACGCCCCCGCGGCCCGGTCTGTGACCAGGCCTCCTGGTGGATCAGAGCCTGATCAACCAGGCTGTTGCTGCTGGCTGCACGCAAACCAACGTACGAGCCACAGCCCGGCTGATCAGGAACCAACTTTAGGTGCTTGTCCAGTGCCAGCTTGAAGACTGCCAGGGGTCTGTTGGTAATCCCCCTTATGTATGCTGGGAGGCAGTTGAACAGTCTCGGGCCCCTGACACGTATTGTATGGTCTCTTAACGTGCTAGTGACACTCCTGCTTTTCATTGGGGGGATGTTGCATCGTCTGCCAAGTCTTTTGCTTTCGTAGTGAGAGATTTTCGTGTGCAAGTTCGGTACTAGTCCCTCTAGGATTTTCCAGGTGTATATAATCATGTATCTCTCCCGCCTGCGTTCCAGGGAATACAGTTTTAGAAACCTCAAGCGCTCCCAGTAATTGAGGTGTTTTGTCTCCATTATGCACGCCGTGAAGGTTCTCTGTACATTTTCTAGGTCAGCAATTTCACCTGCCTTGAAAGGTGCTGTTAGTGTGCAGCAATATTCCAGCCTAGATAGAACAAGTGACCTGAAGAGTGTCATCATGGGATTGGCCTCCCTAGTTTTGAAGGTTCTCATTATCCATCCTGTCATTTTTCTAGCAGATGCGATTGATACAATGTTATGGTCCTTGAAGGTGAGATCCTCCAACATGATCACTCCCAGGTCTTTGACGTTGGTGTTTTGCTCTATTTTGTGACCAGAATTTGTTTTGTACTCTGATGAAGATTTAATTTCCTCGTGTTTACCATATCGGAGTAATTGAAATTTCTCATCGTTGAACTTCATATTGTTTTCTGCAGCCCACTGAAAGATTTGGTTGATGTCCGCCTGGAGCCTTGCAGTGTCTGCAATGGAAGACACTGTCATGCAGATTCGGGTGTCATCTGCAAAGGAAGACACGGTGCTGTGGCTGACATCCTTGTCTATGTCGGATATGAGGATGAGGAACAAGATGGGAGCGAGTACTGTGCCTTGTGGAACAGAGCTTTTCACCGTAGCTGCCTCGAACTTTACTCTGTTGACGACTACTCTCTGTGTTCTGTTAGTGAGGAAATTATAGATCCATCGACCGACTTTTCCTGTTATTCCTTTAGCACGCATTTTGTGCGCTATTACGCCATGGTCACACTTGTCAAAGGCTTTTGCAAAGTCTGTATATATTACATCTGCATTCTTTTTGTCTTCTAGTGCATTTAGGACCTTTTCGTAGTGATCCAATAGTTGAGACAGACAGGAGCGACCTGTTCTAAACCCATGTTGCCCTGGGTTGTGTAACTGATGGGTTTCTAGATGGGTGGTGATCTTGCTTCTTAGGACCCTTTCAAAGATTTTTATGATATGGGATGTTAGGGCTATCGGTCTGTAGTTCTTTGCTGTTGCTTTACTGCCCCCTTTGTGGAGTGGGGCTATGTCTGTTGTTTTTAGTAACTGTGGGACGACCCCCGTGTCCATGCTCCCTCTCCATAGAATGGAAAAGGCTTGTGATAGGGGCTTCTTGCAGTTCTTGATGAACACGGAGTTCCATGAGTCTGGCCCTGGGGCAGAGTGCATGGGCATGTCATTTATCGCCTGTTCGAAGTCATTTGGCGTCAGGATAACATCGGATAGGCTTGTGTTAACCAAATTCTGTGGCTCTCTCATAAAAAATTAATTTTGATCTTCGACTCTCAGTCTGGTTAGCGGCTTGCTAAAAACTCAGTCATATTGGGACTTGAGTAGCTCACTCATTTCCTTGCTGCCATCTGTGTAGGACCCATCTTGTTTAAGCAGGGGCCCAATACTGGACGTTGTTCTCGACTTTGATTTGGCATAGGAGAAGAAATACTTTGGGTTTCTTTCGATTTCATTTATGGCTTTTAGTTCTTCCCGCGATTTGCCTGTCTCTTTCTATTTTACATCTACTCCTCCTTTTTCTTAGAGGAATAAGCCTTGTGCATACATCGAGTGCCACCAAGTTAATCTGTTCTAGGCATAAGTTGGGGTCTGTGTTGCTTAGTATATCTTCCCAGCTTATATCGGTTAGGACTTGGTTTACTTGGTCCCACTTTATGTTTTTGTTATTGAAGTTGAATTTGGTGAATGCTCCCTCGTGACTAGTCTCATTATGTCGGTCTGGGGCTCCACGCATACATGTCTGAACCTCAATTATGTTGTGATCTGAGTATATTGTTTTTGATATGGTGACATTTCTTATCAGATCATCATTGTTAGTGAAGATGAGGTCTAGTGTATTCTCCAGTCTAGTAGGCTCTATTATTTGCTGGTTTAAATTGAATTTTGTGCAGAGATTTGAAAGCTCGTGAGAGTGTGAGTTTTCATCAGAGCTGCCTCCTGGTGTTATTACTGCCTGGAGTTTACCTGGAGAGAGTTTCGGGGGTCAACGCCCCCGCGGCCCGGTCTGTGACCAGGCCTCCTGGTGGATCAGCGCCTGATCAACCAGGCTGTTGCTGCTGGCTGCACGCAAACCAACGTACGAGCCACAGCCCGGCTGATCAGGAACTGACTTTAGGTGTTTGTCCAGTGCCAGCTTGAAGACTGCCAGGGGTCTGTTGGTAATCCCCCTTATGTGTGCTGGGAGGCAGTTGAACAGTCTCGGGCCCCTGACACTTATTGTATGGTCTCTTAACGTGCTAGTGACACCCCTGCTTTTCATTGGGGGGATGGTGCATCGTCTGCCAAGTCTTTTGGTTTCGTAGTGAGTGATTTTCGTGTGCAAGTTCGGTACTAGTCCCTCTAGGATTTTCCAGGTGTATATAATCATGTATCTCTCCCTCCTGCGTTCCAGGGAATACAGGTTTAGAAACCTCAAGCGCTCCCAGTAATTGAGGTGTTTTATCTCCGTTATGCGTGCCGTGAAAGTTCTCTGTACATTTTCTAGGTCGGCAATTTCACCTGCCTTGAAAGGTGCTGTTAGAGTGCAGCAATATTCCAGCCTAGATAGAACAAGTGACCTGAAGAGTGTCATCATGGGCTTGGCCTCCCTAGTTTTGAAGGTTCTCATTATCCATCCTGTCATTTTTCTAGCAGATGCGATTGATGCAATGTTATGGTCCTTGAAGGTGAGATCCTCCGACATAATCACTCCCAGGTCTTTGACGTTGGTGTTTCGCTCTATTTCGTGGCCAGAATTTGTTTTGTACTCTGATGAAGATTTAATTTCCTCATGTTTACCATATCTGAGTAATTGAAATTTCTCATCGTTGAACTTTATATTGTTTTCTGCAGCCCACTGAAAGATTTGGTTGATGTCCGCCTGGAGCCTTGCAGTGTCTGCAATGGAAGACACTGTCATGCAGATTCGGGTGTCATCTGCAAAGGAAGACACGGTGCTGTGGCTGACATCCTTGTCTATGTCGGATATGAGCATGAGGAACAAGATGGGAGCTAGTACTGTGCCTTGTGGAACAGAGCTTTTCACCGTAGCTGCCTCGGACTTTACTCTGTTGACGACTACTCTCTGTGTTCTGTTAGTGAGGAAATTATAGATCCATCGACCGACTTTTCCTGTTATTCCTTTAGCGCGCATTTTGTGCGCTATTACGCCATGGTCACACTTGTCGAAGGCTTTTGCAAAGTCTGTATATATTACATCTGCATTCTTTTTGTCTTCTAGTGCATTTAGGACCTTGTCGTAGTGATCCAGTAGCTGAGACAGACAGGAGCGACCTGTTCTAAACCCATGTTGCCCTGGGTTGTGTAACTGATGGGTTTCTAGATGGGTGGTGATCTTGCTTCTTAGGACCCTTTCAAAGATTTTTATGATATGGGATGTTAGTGCTATTGGTCTGTAGTTCTTTGCTGTTGCTTACTGGAGTGGGGCTATGTCTGTTGTTTTTAGTAACTGAGGGACGACCCCCGTGTCCATGCTCCCTCTCCATAGGATGGAAAAGGCTCGTGATAGGGGCTTCTTGCAGTTCTTGATGAACACAGAGTTCCATGAGTCTGGCCCTTTTGGCAGAGTGCATGGGCATGTCATTTATCGCCTGTTCGAAGTCATTTGGCGTGAGGATAACATCGGATAGGCTTGTGTTAATCAAATTTTGTGGCTCTCTCATAAAAAATTCATTTTGATCTTCGACTCTCAGTCTGGTTAGCGGCTTGCTAAAAACTGAGTCATATTGGGACTTGAGTAGCTCACTCATTTCCTTGCTGTCATCTGTGTAGGACCCATCTTGTTTTAGGGGCCCAATACTGGGCGTTGTTCTCGATTTTGATTTGGCATAGGAGAAGAAATACTTTGGGTTTCTTTCGATTTCATTTATAGCTTTTAGTTCTTCCCGCGATTCCTGACTCCTAAAGGATTCTTTTAGCTTAAGTTCGATGCTTGCTATTTCTCTGACCAGTGTCTCCCTGCGCATTTCAGATATATTGACCTCTTTTAGCCGCTCTGTTATTCTTTTCCGTCGCCTGTAAAGGGAGCGCCTGTCTCTTTCTATTTTACATCTCCTCCTCATTTTTCTTAGAGGAATAAGCCTTGTGCATACATCGAGTGCCACCGAGTTAATCTGTTCTAGGCATAAGTTTGGGTCTGTGTTGCTTAGTATATCTTCCCAGCTTATATCGGTTAGGACTTGGTTTACTTGGTCCCACTTTATGTTTTTGTTATTGAAGTTGAATTTGGTGAATGCTCCCTCGTGACTAGTCTCATTTTGTCGGTCTGGGGCTCCTCGCATACATGTCTGAACCTCAATTATGTTGTGATCTGAGTATATTGTTTTTGATATGGTGACATTTCTTATCAGATCATCATTGTTAGTGAATATGAGGTCTAGTGTATTCTCCAGTCTAGTAGGCTCTATTATTTGCTGGTTTAAATTGAATTTTGTGCAGAGATTTAAAAGCTCGTGTGAGTGTGAGTTTTCATCAGAGCTGCCTCCTGGTGTTATTACTGCAACAATATTATTTGCTATATTCCTCCATTTTAGGTGCCTTAAGTTGAAATCCCCCAGGAGCAAGATGTTGGGTGCAGGAGCTGGAAGATTTTCCAGACAGTGGTCAATTTTTAACAGCTGTTCCTGGAATTTCTGGGATGTTGCATCCGGAGGCTTGTAGACTACCACAATGACTAGGTTTTGGTTCTCGACCTTTACTGCTAAAACTTCCACTACATCATTTGAGGCATTAAGCAGTTCTGTGCAAACAAGTGACTCTGCAATGTACAGGCCAACCCCCCCCCCCTTTTGCCTGTTCACTCTGTCACATCTGTATAGGTTGTAACCTGGGATCCATATTTCGTTGTCCGAGTGATCCTTTATGTGGGTCTCAGTGAAAGCCGCGAACATTGCCTTTGCCTCTGCAAGCAGTCCACGGATGAAAGGTATTTTGTTGTTTGTTGCTGGCTTTAGACCCTGTATATTTGCAAAGAAGAATGTCATCGGACTGGTGGTAGTGTTGATACTGGGGGGGGGGGATTTTTTTCCGGCATTAGTAAATAAGCTCCTTCCCTGTGCATATGCTGCATTTTCATCAAGACTGATGCACTGAACACATCGACTCAAGGCTGAGGGACTGATTACCTCAAACTCCCCATTTTCCAAGGTTTCGCCAGCGACCTAGGTACAAGGTGTTGAAAATACACGATATCTAGGTAAAATGTAGTGAGACCACATGATGCCTATGTTGGGAGGGTTCCGTGGAGATATGATGGTTGGAGATAAAGACACTTGTTGGGTTGTATACACTTATATTAGCAAAGTTGTGAGGGGAGGGGCCCAGCCTAACCTGTCGCCTGTAGGTCTATCTGTGAACTGAGAAAGGGACAGGGTGACTCCCGCCCACAAGCAGCAAAGTGTGATGTCACATGTTAGCCGCTAAGTCTAGCAAGGGGTCGTCTATATAATACATATGGATGGTACTAACAATGGTACTCAGCTATGCTACACAACATATACAGGGGATCAGCAACTATGCTGGCACCTAGGTACAAGTTGTTGTGTCGCAGGGGTTCTTCAGGAAAGGGTGAAGGATTGTTATATGCAAAAACTCAATGCACATAAAAGGCCCTAAAATCTGGAATTCATTACCTGTAAATATAAAAGAAACACAACCTGTTTATAAATTCAAGTCTCTTCTCAAAGATTACTTACTCACCCAAAACCAAATAAATACTGAATAACTGAACATTATAAATTGTATATCTTAAATGTTACTCACAATTATATCACATAAATGTTAAACCTAAAACCCAATCTAACTTTATTATTTTTTAAATACACTACCTAACAGAATCACTACCTAACTGAATGCAACCATATGACCTGTCTTTGTAATACTCACTTGTGCTTTATAGTTATCTGTTTACATTAATGTTTTATCACTGATTTCATCATTGCTTAGTAGCAGCGCTGTATAGTCCTTGTGGCTTAGCGCTTCTTTTTGATTATAATAATAATAATAATCATTGCTTAGTTAATCTTAAGTTAATTTTAAGCCAGCCCGTAATGCTATGCATAGTATAAGTGGCTTTGGCATACTGCTCTTATCTGTATTTTTTTTGTACCTCTGTATGTGTGCACAAATTGGAAATAAATAAATAAATAAATAAATAAATAAATAAAAATATTTATATTGTAAGGACAAAGGTGAAGCCCAGCCTTTATCAGACGTCTGCCCCCGGACCTAGTCGGAATCTAACTGAGGGGCGCTTACCAGGCCGACTGCCTTAGTGGGCCGATCAAGTGTAGTCATGTGACACCAGCGTTGCGTACAGAGGGATGGTGCATATAAGGCATTAGCACATATATACGGATACACCCCGACTTACGTCCGAATTCCGCTCTGACCGACCGGTCGGATCTACAAATGGAGGGATGTGGGAACTGTTAGCATGGCGTGTAGAAGTCATATACCCATACAACATTCTTTTAACCTAATAAATTTTTGTGCAAGAATGGTATATAATACCGACAAGATGAAATTAAGACACTTGTGCAACATCTGGGTATCTTTATTGTAGACGTTTCGCCATCCAGTGGCTTTATCAATACAAATTCCAGGACATAGGTTGAAGACAGAAGACGAGGTAATCAGTCCCTCAACCTTGGAGTAGGTGCGAAGAGCACCGAAGTCGTGGAGATTCTGAAGCAGAAGCAAGGAGCCTGGCGCTTATATAGTAACGTCAGGTGTAGGAAACAAGGGCATAGTCATTGGTAGGCGGGATTCCCCAGTGGAAGTAGGTCCTTCCCAAAGAGATGGGTTAGTTGTAGTAGTAGTTGTCGTAGTCGTGAAGGTTATGTACATGTCCTCGGAACATGTCTTCAAGCTATGTCCTGGAATTTGTATTGATAAAGCCACTGGATGGCGAAACGTCTACAATAAAGATACCCAGATGTTGCACAAGTGTCTTAATAAATTTTTGTTATGATTATCTCTTTTTTTATCAACCTGCTTTATTACCTTAAGTTTCATTACTCACACTTACGTACATGTAATTTTTTTTATTTTTTTCTAATTTATAGTGTATTTTTTCGGTCGTATGTGTGTGAAGGAACGTAAGTCAAATAGGTCAAAAAGTCGGGTAGGATCTGTGCTACCAGGTGTTCCACCACTGACAGTTGAACATACACGACACCTAGGCAAGAGGTGTTGAAAATACATGTCAGTGTTTAGTGAGCCGTTAATCAGACTATGGAACGACAATCTATATACATTTTTATGACCGAGACTCAAACTTGGGTTAGTTCCAGAATTTCAAATAAAACCCAAACACCACAGGACTTTGAAAAAGCAATAAATGAAATGGCCATGCACTCTGCCCCAGCCCCAGACTCATGGAACTCCGTGTTCATCAAGAACTGCAAGAAACCCCCTTTCACGTGCATTAAGCATTCTATGGAGAGGGAGCTTAGACAAGGAGGTGATCCCACAGTCACTTTAAAACGGATATAGTCCCACTCCACAAAGGGGGCAGTAAAGCAATTGCGAAGAATTACAGACCGAAAGCACTAACATCCCACATCGTAAAATTTTTTGTAAAGGTTCTAAGAAGCAAGACCGCCAACCCCTGAAACCCTCCCCAGGTAAACTCCAGGTAAACCACCTGGACACCCAACAACTGCACAACCCAGGGCAACAAGGGTGTAAAGCAGGTCGCTCCTCCCTCTCACAACTCTTAGACCACTATGGTCTTGGATTAAATGGTTATAACTATGACCATAATTTATAAAGGGGTGGACCGGTAAGCCAGCGGAAGGCCTCGGTCAGATGACCAAAAGCTCCAACGGCGAGTCATCATCTGACTAAGACCCGTGTCAGGAAGCATTTGTCCTGTTTCCTAACGAACCTGATCTAACCTAATCTGGGCCCTCAGAAAACAATACGAAGTTCAATGAGGACAAATTCCAACTACTCCGCTATGGAAAACTGGAGGAAATAAAAACTGTATTGGAGTATAAAACAAATTCCAACCACACAATAGAGCGACAAAATAATGTGAAGGGCCTGAGAGTGATAATGCCAGAGAATTTCACTTTCAAAGATCATAACACTGTCTCTACCACATCTGCTAGGAAAATGATAGGATGGATAGTAAAAACCTTCGAAAGTAAGGATGCCAGTCCTATGATGTTTCTCTTTAAATCACTATAATATATACTAAACGGCCCCTTTCAAGTCAGGAGAAATTACATACCGAGAGAATATACAGAGAACTTTCACTGCCATTATAAGTACAATAAAGCACCTCAATTCCTGGGAACGGTTGAAGTCCCTTGACCTGTGCTCCTGGGAATGCAGACAAGAAAGATACATTACAATTTACACCTGGAAAATTTTAGAGAAACTGGTCCTAAATCTGCAAATGGGAATCACTCCCTACAAAAGCAAAAGACTCGGCAGGCGGTGTAACATCTCCCCAATGAAAAGTAAGGGTGCCATGAGTACACTAAGAGATAACACCATAAGTGTCAGGGACCCAAGACCGTTCAACTGCCCTTAGCTGTCTTCAAGAGGGAGCTGGACAGATACCTAGTCAGTACTTCACCAACCGGGCTATGGTTCGTACACTGAATTGCATGAGGCCGACAGTAACAGTGACTGATCAGGCCCTGATCCACCGTGAAGCCTGGTCATGGACCGGGCCGCGGGGGCGTTGACCTTTGTAACACACTCTGGGTATTCTCTAGGTACGTCTAGGTACAAGGTGTTAATAATAAACATCATCTGAACACCTGTTCCTAGGCTGAAGGACTGATCATCTTCTACCTCTTTAGTCTTCTGTTTTTTTGTCTCTGTATTACATTCTTTAAGCCACAGGTTGGCGATACGTCTACAAAATAAAGATACGATCTTGTTGTACATGTGTCTAATTCTTCAACTTGTCGGTATTATATACCATTGATGGTATAATAGGTAGGTGTTGAGAATACTCGTACAACTGCCCTATACATGAACAACGAGCTGTGGCCTCAACAATTTGTCAGAAAGATTTCCGTACAGCAGAATGTATCTTCATGTGGGGGAAGACAACCTGAAACACGCAGTAAAGTCTTTGTACGACCCTGAGCCTCAATTACTTACCAGTGACATGATCTTGCTGCACCAGGAGGAAATTTGACTGGTGAGTGTGTGGGACTCCCCATGGTAGATGTTTGCTCATGATACTCGCACTCCTGTTGTAAGCTTGCTCAAGCAACTTGACCAATGTGTGTGTGTCAGCGAGTTCTGCCTCGCACTCAGCCTCGGACAGTCGCTGCTCCAACACTCCTCTTGTTGGCAGCTTGGCTACTTCAGGAGTTTGCTGCAAATTGATTGAAAAATGTGTCATATAGGGAACCCAAATAAGGAATAAGTTCATTATAGCAAAGATATTCATTGTATGTCACATTTTGGTTTAAAAAAAAATGACGAATTTTGCTACTGTATGGTACAAATGAACTAACAATTAGTAGAAATTACGACGAGCAATGAATATTTCTAAATCACAAAGCTGATGAGGACCTCGGTGAGAGGAAAAAATATTGTTGTTTTGTGGTCTCACTGTTGGTTGATTTGTGCCAGAGACCAGTGATGATAAGAGCGTGTAAGATGCACCTCTATATTTCACAACATTCTGTGAGGCTAGATAGCGAGAGGCAGGTTGTATACCGCAGTGCTCCACACTGGCTCAAAACATTCACCTCATAGTAACATTTTCCGATACATCGTCGTAATAGGACGACACAACATTCATTTGTATTTTGCTTTTATGTATCACTATCTATAACCATGTGAGGTGAAATACTTTCGATCAAGCGCTATCAGGATTCTAGTCATTCCCATTGGTTCTCTCTCTCTCTCTCTCTTTCTCTTCCTCCTCTCCGCCTCTCTCTTTACATAGGGTTGTACAAGGTTAGGTTAAGTGTTTCTAACTTTATGTATAAGCTAAAAGCTGTTACCTACATCTGCTCATTTTAAAGGCTTCTTATCGTTATTACACGTAAAAAAAAATAAGGAACAGGATGAAGTTGGTGCCATCTTCAGGAAGGTGCTGGACAGGCACCTCAAGCCAGCACATGACCAGCCGGGCTGAGGTTCGTACGTCAGTTTGCGTGCAGCCAGCAGTAACAGCCTGGTTGATCAGACCCTGACCCACCACGAGGCCTGGTCTCAGACCCTGACCCACCACGAGGCCTGGTCTCAGACCGAGCCGCGGGGGCGTTGACTCCCGAAACCCTCTCCAGGTATACTCCAGGTATCTGTGGGTCAGCGATTTCATTTGATCAACTGTATTTCGTTGACGCCGCTGTGCTGCGCGAACATTTTTGAAGATTCGAGTCATCCTAGGAATAAATGAGAAAAGTTACATAGTGTAATTGCTGTTTGCTGCCCGTCTTGTTGTGTAGAAGTTCACTTCTCGCTGTCCACGTGGTGGAGCTAAGTGCGGTACTTTGATAATGTTGTCTTTGTACATAACAGTAAAGCTACCCACATCCCTCCGGTAAAGGCTCTGATGAAAGAAGAGATCATGTCCAGACCTGGTCCAGACGATAGATGAGTTGTCTTGCTGTTTTCTATTATGTCAAGAAGTCGCAAATGAGAAGGAGGGAAGGCAATCCAAGAAAGTGGAGCATACTCAAGGTGTGAGCGCACTTGTGCCTGGTACAGAGTCTTGCAGATTCTGTTGTCGAGCAGATACGAGATACAACGTAGTGCTTTAAACTTCCTGGCTGCCTTGTTTGCAAGATTTGCTATGTGGTTCTTCATAGTTTGTAATCAAATTTCATCTCTAGGATATCAACCTTATCCCAGGGATCCACACTCTCCCATTCAGTCTTACCCCTGCTCCAGCATTACCATCATGGAGCCTAGAGACCATCATCATTTGTGTTTTCTTAGAAGCAAATGTAACCTGCCATATTTCTCCCCAGGTTGAAATAGCTGTAACATAGTAATTGATGCAACTTAGAATAATTGGTATTTCCTCTCTTGAATGTGTAAAGTCAGAGTACAACCGTCTGTATATGCATGGGGTTCTGTGATAAGCTGAAGAAGGTCACTGAAGTAGACATTTCAAAATAATGGCCCCTAAGCATACTTCCTTGTGGAACACTTGCACCAACTGAGTGTCTTGTTGACTCCGTCCCGCTGAGACCTATTTTTGGAAATCTACCTTGAAGGTAATCATTGAGGAGGCATGGTGCAGAGCCGGCGACTCCTAGTGCTTGCAGTTTTCCAAGAGTCCAATGTGCCATATTCGATTGAAAGCACCAGCAATGTCGAGTGCTAATACTCAGCTGACCTTGGATTCATCCAGTGACTGGTGACACAGTGGGAACGTTTAACAGCAGATCAGCAGCAAAGTGACCTTTCCTGAAGCCATATTGACGGTCACATAGAAGTGAGGGGTAGTCGAAAAACGCTGTCGCCTGCCGTGAGATTATTGTCTCAAGAAACTTGCCAGTGATTAACAGGAGTGACATTGGTCCGCAGTTGCTGGTTTCCGCTCTGCTCTTCTTTTTGTGAACAGACTATATTTGCCTCTTTCCACAGAGAAGGGCATATACACTGTGCTAAGCAGTTATATTAGAGGTGCTGCTAGCTGGTCTGCACATCTACTCAGTAATCTTGGGTTCACCTTATCTGGGCTGACAGCCTTTTTTTTTGGTCTAGCTATTTAAGGAGGAAATACACTTCATCCTGCCTTATCGTCACCACTGATAACTTTGATACAGTTTTTGCGGCTAGCAAAGGAGGTTGGTTTCCTTGCTGGATCAGGAACTTGCATCTTGGCAGATAGTGTTCGGCAAAGATGTCGGCTTTCTCCTGGTTGCTAGTAGAGACGATCACATTCTGCTGATTGAGAGGCGGAATAATTTCATCAGGTGAATAAACCTCTCAGTCCTCGACCAATGACCACCAGGTTTCGGAGCCCACTCTACCTGACACCAGCTTTCTGTATGTGTCAGCCTCCCATCTAGAGATGGCCCACTTTTGAACTTCTTCTTTTGCGAATAGGCTTGCGTGTGTAGGTTCCTGTTATAGATAGTGGGATTCCTCTTATACCTTCTCCAAGCCTTGAACTATGCAGTAGCAGCCTCTTGACAACGAAAGCCACACCAAGGCTGATCTGAAAGCTTCGTCACATACTGCTAGTGAGGGATATCAACATCACTTTGGTGAAGAGCATTCCAATCGGAGTGGTGAGCTAGGAGAGAAAGGTCGGCCAGTTTCATGTTTCCCACAGTCAAGGGGATGACAGTCGACTGTGCTTTCAGATAGA
>NC_091299.1:5985371-6037871 GCF_038502225.1 Cherax quadricarinatus
GAGATTTTTCTTTTTTTCTTTTTTTAGATTTTGTCACCGAAGTGGCTAGTTTATTGTGCACCCCATATCCATCCTGTAGACGGTAGCGAGAGATATGTCGAGGTGCTGTAAGCTTCCTGGTCGCCTTGTTTGCGAGATTGACAACGTGGTTCTTCATGGTCAGTTGGGAGTCAAATTTTGCCCCAAGGATATCAACTTCATTCCCGGATACCAACTCTCTCTCTCTCTCTCTCTCTCTCTCTCTCTCTCTCTCTCTCTCTCTCTCTCTCTCTCTCTCTCTCTGTTCTTTGAATCAAGCAGTGGTGTAGTATGAATGAAGCTGTGATGTAGTATGAATCAAGCAGTGATGTAGTATGAATCGAGCAGTGATGTAGTATGAATCGAGCAGTGATGTAGTATGAATCAAGCTGTGATGTAGCATGAATCAAGCTGTGATGTAGTATGAATCAAGCTGTGATGTAGTATGAATCAAGCAGTGATGTAGTATGAATCGAGCAGTGATGTAGTATGAATCAAGCTGTGATGTAGTATGAATCAAGCAGTGATGTAGTATGAATCAAGCTGTGATGTAGTATGAATCAAGCAGTGATGTAGTATGAATCAAGCTGTGATGTAGTATGAATCAAGCTGTGATGTAGTATGAATCAAGCAGTGATGTAGTATGACTCAAGCTGTGATGTAGTATGAATCAAGCTGTGATGTAGTATGAATCGAGCAGTGATGTAGTATGAATCAAGCTGTGATGTAGTATGAATCAAGCAGTGATGTAGTATGAATCAAGCTGTGATGTAGTATGAATCAAGCTGTGATGTAGTATGAATCAAGCAGTGATGTAGTATGAATCAAGCTGTGATGTAGTATGAATCAAGCTGTGATGTAGTATGAATCAAGCTGTGATGTAGTATGATTCAAGCTGTGATGTAGTATGAATCAAGCAGTGATGTAGTATGAATCGAGCAGTGATGTAGTATGAATCAAGCAGTGATGTAGTATGAATCAAGCAGTGATGTAGTATGAATCAAGCTGTGATGTAGTATGAATCAAGCTGTGATGTAGTATGAATCAAGCTGTGATGTAGTATGAATCGAGCAGTGATGTAGTATGACTCAAGCTGTGATGTAGTATGAATCGAGCAGTGATGTAGTATGAATCAAGCTGTGATGTAGTATGAATCAAGCAGTGATGTAGTATGAATCAAGCAGTGATGTAGTATGAATCAAGCTGTGATGTAGTATGAATCAAGCTGTGATGTAGTATGAATCAAGCTGTGATGTAGTATGAATCAAGCTGTGATGTAGTATGAATCAAGCTGTGATGTAGTATGAATCAAGCTGTGATGTAGTATGAATCAAGCTGTGATGTAGTATGAATCAAGCTGTGATGTAGTATGAATCAAGCTGTGATGTAGTATGAATCGAGCAGTGATGTAGTATGAATCAAGCTGTGATGTAGTATGAATCAAGCAGTGATGTAGTATGAATCAAGCTGTGATGTAGTATGAATCAAGCAGTGATGTAGTATGAATCAAGCTGTGATGTAGTATGAATCAAGCAGTGATGTAGTATGAATCAAGCTGTGATGTAGTATGAATCAAGCTGTGATGTAGTATGAATCAAGCTGTGATGTAGTATGAATCAAGCTGTGATGTAGTATGAATCAAGCAGTGATGTAGTATGAATCGAGCAGTGATGTAGTATGAATCGAGCAGTGATGTAGTATGACTCAAGCTGTGATGTAGTATGAATCGAGCAGTGATGTAGTATGAATCGAGCAGTGATGTAGTATGAATCAAGCTGTGATGTAGTATGAATCAAGCAGTGATGTAGTATGAATCAAGCTGTGATGTAGTATGAATCAAGCTGTGATGTAGTATGAATCGAGCAGTGATGTAGTATGAATCAAGCTGTGATGTAGTATGAATCAAGCTGTGATGTAGTATGAATCAAGCTGTGATGTAGTATGAATCAAGCAGTGGTGTAGTATGAATCAAGCTGTGATGTAGTATGAATCAAGCTGTGATGTAGTATGAATCAAGCAGTGATGTAGTATGAATCAAGCTGTGATGTAGTATGAATCAAGCTGTGATGTAGTATGAATCAAGCAGTGATGTAGTATGAATCAAGCTGTGATGTAGTATGAATCAAGCTGTGATGCATCAGAACAAGGATAAACCTACGTATGAAGGAAGGAGCAGTGGTGGTGGTGGGTTACTCAGCAGGTGGTGTAGAGCTCCCCAGGAGCCGTTGTTAGGTGCTGGTGTTATACCCAGCAGGTGACACATAAGGTTGTACAGCTCAATGTTATGGAACACTTCCACCTCTGTGTTCCTGCGAAACTCTGGTCCGTGGGCCACGAACACCGCCTGAACCACCGGTACAAGAGTTGCACTTAGTACAAGCTTTTAAGATTTAATGTATACACACACAAACATATATATATATATATATATATATATATATATATATATATATATATATATATATATATATATATGTATATATATATATATATATATATATATATATATATATATATATATATATATATATATATATATATATATATATGCATATGCTTAACAATTCGCAAACAGGCGAAATTATTTACAAACATTGTCTTTAAGTCCACAGCAGGACTTGAACCTGCAAACTCTGCTATGGACGTAGAGACAATGTCTGTAAATAACTTCACATTGCGAATTGTTAAGCATTTCAGATCTCTTTCATTGTCCACTGCATGTGGCAGGATTTAATGAAATAGCTTTGAAAACAAGCCTGGTGCCCCAGGGCATGGGGAAACATCGCCTAGCTTCGGCTAGGCGCTCATACTTATCTGGGATCTGGCTCCGTGGTAAAGTACTGGAGACTCTGATACAGAGTTTGCAGGTTCGAGTACTGCTGTGGAAGTAGAAATAATGTTTGTGCATAAAGTATTCTATTGTACTGTCACTGATCTGCGATTCCCACGAATGCCTTTGACCGCAGCAGATTTCTACTCAAGGTTAAGCACACGACGGTCACAGAGGACACAGTTACACATAGTTACAAACCTATCAGTAACAGATAGCAACATGTAGCCATGAACAATATCTCATCTAGTATCCTACTCACAAACGTAAGTATCCCACAAGGTAGCATTCTGGGCTCTCTGCTTTTTCTCATTTGCATCAGTAACATGCCTAACCCCAGCCAGCACCTGACACCTGACGCCACTTCTTCAATAACAGGTTAAGATTCAGTGTCAGTAAAATGACTCCATAATAAATAACAAACATAGAAAAGTTCACTCATGGATGATTACCAACAAAATCACCTTCGATATTGAAAATAAAACTTTATATATTTTATGACAAGAAAATATCTAAAATTTAGATATTACAATCAACGATATTCAAATAGTGCAAAGTAAAGACTGAAAATTCCTAGCTCTAATAATTTGAAATTTAATACAAATAACGACACATTGTATCAATCGCATCTGCTAGAAAAATGACAGGATGGATAATGAGAACCTTCAAAACTAGGGAGGCCAAGCCCATGATGACACTCTTCAGGTCACTTGTTCTATCTAGGCTGGAATATTGCTGCACACTAACAGCACCTTTCAAGGCAGGTGAAATTGCCGACCTAGAAAATGTACAGAGAACTTTCACGGCGCGCATAACGGAGATAAAACACCTCAATTACTGGGAGCGCTTGAGGTTCCTAAACCTGTATTCCCTGGAACGCAGGCGGGAGAGATACATGATTATATACACTTGGAAAATCCTAGAGGGACTAGTACCGAACTTGCACACGAAAATCACTCACAACGAAAGCAAAAGACTCGGCAGACGATGCAACATCCCCCCAATGAAAAGCAGGGGTGTCACTAGCACGTAAAGAGACAACACAGTAAGTGTCAGGGGCCCGAGACTATTCAACTGCCTCCCAGCATACATAAGGGGGATTACTAATAGACCCCTGGCAGTCTTCAAGCAGGCACTGGACAAGCACCTAAAGTCGGTACCTGACCAGCCGGGCTGTGGCTCGTACGTTGAATTGCGTGCAGCCAGCAGTAACAGCCTGGTTGATCAGGCTCTGATCCACCAGGCAGCCTGGTCACAGACCGGGCCGCGGGGGCGTTGACCCCCGGAACTCTGTTCAGGTATACTCCAGATATATACATATAAAGACAGTAGGGATACTCTCCAAAATGATCTGTTATGTTGGGCAGTTGCCCGCACTGCTAACACTACTGTCTTCCTCAGGTTCCAATACCTGACAAGTGGAAACTGTGTCAGAAGATCCACTTAAACAACTCACTTCAAACCGATTATAATTCATCAAAAAGTAGATGTCAGAGCAATCACGACAAGCATCACACTATGTCATCATTCATATCCCTAAAATACTGAAAATAAATGCAATTCATACAGGCTACTGTTCAATTTACATGTTCAACACAGAGTATGGTAATTCTGTGGCTTAATTCAAGCAATTCACAGACAACCGTAACAAAACACATGCAGACAACAAGAGAAACAAATACCTCTTCGGTAACTCTTGTAATTGACTGAATAGTTACCAGAATTCTATACAAATTGAAAGACTCAGAAAATGAAATATCTTAACAGATGAAAAGGAAAATTGCAACACTTATACAGTTCAGAACTAAGATAAAACTGCCACTGTGTATCTTAATACTGTACAGTGGTCACATCATTCACCCAATATCTTACATTTCTCCTTACATTTCCATATTTGTTTCTACATACGAGCACTATTGCTTCAGTATACTGTAATGAGCCTTGCTACATAAAATGTTCATTACATTTAGCCTTAAGTTACTGTAGTAAATGCCATCAAGTTAAGTAAATAATTACTATCCGAGAACATTATTTACGTTAGAAATTATTTTTTCTAGCTGTCACGCACTAGGCTACACTGGTAATCTACTGCCAAGTATGAATGTTGGTAATAAAATATACAGAAAAATTACTTTCGTTCTGACTATCTTTAATGTTTCTGCACGTATGTATGAGGACTGTATTACCTGGGTTCAACATGTGTCTTAACGAAACTCCTCCTACTTTCAAAAAAGTAAATATTATTATACAGAATGATGTGATCCTTCACACCTGAGAGCCCTGTGATCCTTCACACCTGAGAGCCCTGTGATCCTTCACACCTGAGAGCCCTGTGATCCTTCACACCTGAGAGCCCTGTGATCCTTCACACCTAAAAGCCCATTGATCCTTCATTCCTGAGAGCCCAGTGATCCTTCACACCTTGAGACTCTGTGATCCTTCACACCTGAAGACACTGTGATCCTTCACTCCTAGGGACCCTGTGGTCCTTCACACCTGGGAACCCTGTGATCCTTCACACCTGGGAACCCTGTGATCCTTCACACCTGGGGACCCAGTGATCCTTCACACCTGGGGACCCAGTGATCCTTCATACCTGGGGACCCAGTGATCCTTCATACCTGGGGACCCTGTGATCCTGCATACCTGGGACCCTGTGATCCTTCACACCTGGGGACCCAGTAATCCTTCATACCCGGGGACCCAGTGATCCTTCACACCTGGGAATCTTGTGATCCTGCATACCTGGGACCCTGTGATCCTTCACACCTGGGGACCCAGTAATCCTTTATACCCGGGGACCCAGTGATCCTTCATACCTGGGGACCCAGTGATCCTTCATACCTGGGGACCCTGTGATCCTTCACACCTGGGAATCTTGTGATCCTGCATACCTGGGAACCCTGAGATCCTTCACACCTGGGGACCCAGTGATCCTTCATACCTGGGGACCCTGTGATCCTTCATACCTGGGGACCCAGTGATCCTTCATACCTGGGGACCCTGAGATCCTTCACACCTGGGGACACAGTGATCCTTCACACCTGGGGACCCAGTGATCCTTCATACCTGGGGACCCTGTGATCCTTCACACCTGGGAACCCTGAGATCCTTCACACCTGGGGATCCAGTGATCCTTCATACCTGGGACCCTGTGATCCTTCACATCTGGGGACCCTGTGATCCTTCACACCTGGGGACCCAGTGATCCTTCATACCTGAGGACCCAGTGATCCTTCATACCTGGAGACCCTGTGATCCTTCACACCTGGGAATCTTGTGATCCTTCATACCTGGGAACCCTGAGATCCTTCACACCTGGGGACCCAGTGAACCTTCATACCTGGGGACCCTGTGATCCTTCACACCTGGGGACCCAGTGATCCTTCATACCTGGGGACCCTGAGATCCTTCATACCTGGGGACACAGTGATCCTTCACACCGGGGGACCCAGTGATCCTTCATACCTGGGGACCCTGTGATCCTTCGCACCTGGGAATCTTGTGATCCTTCACACCTTGGGACCCAGTGATCCTTCATACCTGGGACCCCTGTGATCCTTCAAACCTGGGGACTCAGTGATCCTAAATACCTGGGGACCCTGAGATCCTTCACACCTGGGGACCCTGTGATCCTTCACACCCGGGAATCTTGTGATCCTTCATCCCTGGGGACCCTGTGATCCTTCACATCTGGGAACCCTGAGATCCTTCATACCTGGGGACCCTGTGATCCTTCACCCCTGGGGATAATGTGATCATTCACACCTGGGGACCATGTGATCCATCACATTCATGGACCATGTGATCCTTCACACCAGGGGACCATGTGATCCTTCACACCTGGGGACCATGTGATCCATCACAATCATGGACCATGTGATCCATCACACCTGGGAACCATGTGATCCATCACACCTGGGAACCATGTGATCCATCACACCTGGGGACCCAGTGATCCATCACAATCATGGACCATGTGATCCATCACACCTGGGAACCATGTGATCCATCACACCTGGGAACCATGTGATCCATCACACCTGGGGACCCAGTGATCCATCACAATCATGGACCATGTGATCCATCACACCTGGGGACCCAGTGATCCATCACAATCATGGACCATGTGATCCATCACACCTTGGAACCATGTGATCCTTCACACCTGGGAACCATGTGATCCATCACACCTGGGGACCCAGTGATCCATCACAATCATAGACCATGTGATCCTTCACACCTGGGAACCATGTGATCCTTCACACCTGCAGACCATGTGATCCTTCACACCTGCGGACCATGTGATCCTTCACACCTACGGACCATGTGATCCTTCACACCTGGGGACCCAGTGATCCATCACAATCATGGACCATGTGATCCATCACACCTGGGGACCCAGTGATCCATCACAATCATGGACCATGTGATCCATCACACCTGGGAACCATGTGATCCATCACACCTGGGAACCATGTGATCCATCACACCTGGGGACCCAGTGATCCATCTCAATCATGGACCATGTGATCCATCACACCTGGGGACGCAGTGATCCATCACAATCATGGACCATGTGATCCATCACACCTGGGGACGCAGTGATCCATCACAATCATGGACCATGTGATCCATCACACCTGGGGACCCAATGATCCATCACAATCATGGACCATGTGATCCATCACACCTGCGGACCATGTGATCCTTCACACCTGCGGACCATGTGATCCTTCACACCTACGGACCATGTGATCCTTCACACCTGGGGACCCAGTGATCCATCACAATCATGGACCATGTGATCCATCACACCTGGGGACCCAATGATCCATCACAATCATGGACCATGTGATCCATCACACCTTGGAACCATGTGATCCTTCACACCTGGGAACCATGTGGTCCATCACACCTGGGGACCCAGTGATCCATCACAATCATAGACCATGTGATCCTTCACACCTGGGAACCATGTGATCCTTCACACCTGCAGACCATGTGATCCTTCACACCTGCGGACCATGTGATCCTTCACACCTGCGGACCATGTGATCCTTCACACCTGGGGACCCAGTGATCCATCACAATCATGGACCATGTGATCCATCACACCTGGGAACCATGTGATCCATCACACCTGGGAACCATGTGATCCTTCACACCTGGGGATCATCACTGGACAGCTACTTCTGTGGCATTTACGTTATTCCTTCACTTATAACAAAACAACATTGCTAGCTTGTGGTCACTTGCATTCATGTCTGAGTAGTAGTTATCGTAGCCGTGGTCTCCTGCGTCAGCCTGGAATGAGTCATCAGCTGCCACAGTGAACCCTAGCTCCAGGTCCAGTACCACCTCCTCTACCCTCCGCTGGGAACCCATGTGCAACCTGCCAGTGTCAGGAAGAATGTGTTGTTATACCAGAGTTGAGGTAGGTGCACACACACACACATATACACACACACACACACACACACACACACACACACACACACACACACACACACACACACACACACACACACACACACACGCCCTAGAGGACGGAAAACCAGAGATCTGGTAGACGAACCAGGGAGGAAAGACTGGGAGTTAGAGCTCCAAAAAAGGGAGGAAGAGTGGGGAAGGAAGATAGTAGAGCTTGGTAAGAAAATGGAGGAGCAGATAGCTGAAGAGTGCAGGAAGTGGGAAGTACAGGTCTTAGCAGCAGAAGCTAGGATACAGTGCTTAGAAGAGAAACTGCAAAGCCTGAAACAGATTAGAGACAAATGACAATTCAGATGTGACATCAGGAAATTCAATGTCAGGTGCAGACAAGGGGACGGTAAGCAACAACGGAGACATGCCGTACACGAAGGCCCTATCAGACCCACGTGGGGCCAGGGAAAAGACGAGGAGCACACTAAGATCAAGTGACAGGTCCGAAGACAATGAAGGTATGCTATATGCAGAGATTCTAACAGCCAACTGCAGTAGCAAGGGACAGCTGGTAGGAAAGACAGTTCACTGAGAATAGAAGTTTCAGATATGACAGGGACTGAAGGCAAGAACATGTCAATGGAAGGAAATAAAATGCCTCAGAGGAAACAGATGGAGACTCAGTGGGAGGAGGAAAGGGCGAGGCCAGTTTTTGTGTACGGGCTCCAAGAAGCCAAGGGGGACAACTTTGAAGAAATAAAACAGGAGGAGAAAAAAATGATTGAAGGCATCATGAAAACAATAGGTGAGGGCGATATGACCCAGGTGACAAATTTTCAGAGAATTGGGTGGTTTGCGAGTGGAAGGATACGGCCTGTCAGAGTAACTTTCAAGGAAGAATCAGTTCGAACCAGGATTCTGCAAGAGAAAGCAAGACTGAGGGACAAAGAGGGGTACCAGAGAGTATACCTCGACTGCGACAGAACACAAGAAGAAAGGACTACACTGAAAGAGAGGGTACAGAGACGCAAGGAGGAACGAGAGGCAATGACGAAAATGAGCAGGACCCAGACACAGGAGGAAGGGCAAACACACCCCACAGAATCTCCCACCAAAAGACTCCAACCGCGACATTCCCAACGCAACTGAGCAACCTATACTACAACCCACTCACTGTTCCCTCTGCCACCAACCTCCATATCACAAACCTCACCCCAACAGCTGTCCTTTATGGGCATTCTGACCCCACCCCCATCATCACAAACCCCACCTACACCACAGCCCCATATAGGCCCCCACCAAGGCTCTCGCTCCCCCAACCCCAATATTCTTGCATGACCACAATGATAGAAAAGAAACTGAAAGTTTGGTACACAAACGCGGATGGAATAACGAATAAACATGAGGAGTGGAACGAAAGAATCAGTGAAAAATCCCCAGACATCATAGCAGTCACAGAAACAAAACTCGCTGAGACAATAACAGACACAATCTTCCCAACAGGATATCAGATCCTGAGGAAAGATAGGAGTAGAGGGGGAGGAGGGGTTGCACTGCTCATAAAACACCGATGGGGATTTGAGGAAATGGAAGGCATGGACATGATTGGAGAAAGAGACTACATTGTAGGTATAATTCAGTCCGGAGAACATAAAGTAGTCATTGGAGTGATGTATAACCCACCACAGAACTGCAGGAGGCCAAGAGAGAAGTACGAAGAAAACAACAGGGTGATGGTGGACACACTGGCTGAGGTGGCAAGAAGAGCTCACTCGAGCAGAGCAAAGTTACTGGTAATGGGCGATTTCAACCACAGGGAGATCGACTGGGAAAACCTGGAGCCACATGGGGGTCCCGAAACTTGGAGAGCCAAGATGATGGATGTGGTACTTGAAAACCTCATGCATCAACATGTCAGGGACACAACCAGAGAGAGAGGGGAGGATGAGCCAGCAAGACTGGATCTTGTGTTCACCCTGAGCAGTTCAGGCATTGAGGACATCACTTACGAGAGGCCCCTTGGAGCTAGCGATCACGTGGTTCTGAGTTTTGATTATATAGTAGAGTTACAAGTGGAGAAGGTAACAGGAACTGAAGGGGACAGGCCAAACTATAAAAGGGGGGACTACACAGGTATGAGAAACTTCCTGCAGGAGGTTCAGTGGGACAGAGAAATTGTAGGAAAATCAGTAAACGAGATGATGGAATATGTGGCAACAAAGTGCAAGGAGACAGAGGAAAGTTTTGTTCCCAAGGGAAACAGAAATAATAGGAAGACCAAAACGAGTCCTTGGTTTACCCGAAGGTGTAGGGAGGCAAAAACTAAGTGCAACAGAGAATGGAAAAGGTACAGGAGGCATAGGACCCAGAAAAACAAGGAGATTAGTAGAAGAGCCAGAAACGAGTATGCACAGATAAGGAGGGAGGCCCAGCGACAGTATGAAAACGACATAGCATCGAAAGTCAAATCTGACCCGAAACTGCTGTATAGCCACATTAGGAGGAAGACAACAGTCAAGGACCAGGTGATAAGGCTGAGGAAAGAAGGTGGAGAACTCACAAGAAACGATCAAGAGGTATGTGAGGAGCTCAACACGAGATTTAAGGAAGTATTTACAATAGAGACAGGAAGGACTCTGGGGGGACAGACCAGATGGGGACACCAGCAAGGAATACACCAACAAGTGTTGGACGACATACATACAGATGAGGAGGAGGTGAAGAAACTGCTAAGGGACATCGATACCTCAAAGGCAATGGGACCGGACAACATCTCCCCATGGGTCCTTAGAGAGGGAGCAGATATGTTGTGCGTGCCACTTACCACAATCTTCAACACGTCCCTGGAAACTGGGCAACTACCTGAGGTATGGAAGATGGCAAATGTAGTTCCCATTTTTAAAAAAGGAGACAGAAAAGAGGCACTAAACTATAGACCTGTGTCATTGACGTGTATAGTATGCAAAATTATGGAGAAGATTATCAGGAGGAGAGTGGTGGAGCACCTGGAACGGAACAAGAGTATAAATGCCAACCAGCACGGATTCATGGAAGGCAAATCCTGTGTCACAAACCTTCTGGAGTTTTATGATAAAATAACAGAAGTAAGACACGAGAGAGACGGGTGGGTTGATTGCATCTTCTTAGACTGCAAGAAGGCCTTTGACACAGTTCCTCACAAGAGATTAGTGCAGAAGCTAGAGCATCAGGCGCATATAACAGGAAGGGCACTGCAATGGATCAGAGAATACCTGACAGGGAGGCAACAACGAGTCATGGTACGTAATGATGTATCACAGTGGGCACCTGTGACGAGCGGGGTCCCACAGGGGTCGGTCCTAGGACCAGTGCTATTTTTGGTATATGTGAACGACATGATGGAAGGGTTAGACTCAGAAGTGTCCCTGTTTGCAGATGATGTGAAGTTAATGAGGAGAATTAAATCTGATGAGGACCAGGCAGGACTTCAAAGAGACCTGGACAGACTGGACACCTGGTCCAGCAAATGGCTTCTCGAATTTAATCCTGCCAAATGCAAAGTCATGAAGATAGGGGAAGGGCACAGAAGACCACAGACAGAGTATAGGCTAGGTGGCCAAAGACTGCAAACCTCACTCAAGGAGAAAGATCTTGGGGTGAGTATAACACCGAACATGTCTCCGGAAGCACACATCAATCAGATAACTGCTGCAGCATATGGGCGCCTGGCAAACCTGAGAACAGTATTCCGATACCTTAGTAAGGAATCGTTCAAGACACTGCACACCGTGTATGTCAGGCCCATACTGGAGTATGCAGCACCTGTTTGGAACCCGCACTTGATAAAGCACGTCAAGAAACTAGAGAAAGTACAAAGGTTTGCGACAAGGTTAGTTCCAGAGCTAAGGGGAATATCCTATGAAGAAAGATTAAGGGAAATCGGCCTGACGACACTGGAGGACAGGAGGGTCAGGGGAGACATGATAACGACATATAAAATACTGCGTGGAATAGACAAGGTGGACAAAGACAGGATGTTCCAGGGAGGGGACACAGAAACAAGAGGCCACAATTGGAAGTTGAAGACACAAATGAGTCAGAGAGATATTAGGAAGTATTTCTTCAGTCATAGAGTTGTAAGGCGGTGGAATAGCCTAGAAAATGACGTAGTGGAGGCAGGAACCATACACAGTTTTAAGACGAGGTTTGATAAAGCTCATGGAGCGGGGAGAGAGAGGGCCCAGTAGCAACTGGTGAAGAGGCGGGGCCAGGAGCTAAGAATCGACCCCTGCAACCACAAATAGGTGAGTACACACACACACAAAGATCTAGGGGTGACCATAACACCAAGCACGTCTCCGGAGGCACACATCAACCAGATAACTGCTGCAGCATATGGGCGCTTGGCAAACTTGAGAACAGCGTTCCGATACCTTAATAATGGAATCGTTCAAGACACTGTACACCGTGTACGTCAGGCCCATACTGGAGTATGCAGCACCAGTTTGGAACCCACACCTGGTCAAGCACGTCAAGAAGTTAGAGAAAGTACAAAGGTTTGCGACAAGGTTAGTTCCAGAGCTAAGGGGAATGTCCTATGAAGAAAGGTTAAGGGAAATCGGCCTGACGACACTGGAGGACAGGAGGGTTAGGGGAGACATGGTAACGACATACAAAATACTGCACGGAATAGACAAGGTGGACAGAGACAGGATGTTCCAGAGATGGGACACAGAAACAAGGGGTCACAATTGGAAGCTGAAGACACAGATGAGTCAAAGGGATGTTAGGAAGTATTTCTTCAGTCATAGAGTAGTCAGAAAGTGGAATAGCCTAGCAAGTGAGGTAGTGGAGGCAGGAACCATACATACCTGGAGTTTACCTGGAGAGAGTTCCGGGGATCAACACCCCCGCGACCCGGTCTGTGACCAGGCCTCCTGGTGGATCAGAGCCTGATCAGCCAGGCTGTTACTGCTGGCTGCACGCAATCCAACGTACGAGCCACAGCCCGGCTGGTCAGGTACCGACTTTAGGTGCTTATCCAGTGCCAGCTTGAAGACTGCCAGGGGTCTATTGGTAATCCCCCTTATGTATGCTGGGAGGCAGTTGAACAGTCTCGGGCCCCTGACACTTATTGTTTTGTTTCTTAACGTGCTAGTGACACCCCTGCTTTTCATTGGAGGGATGTTGCATCGTCTGCCAAGTCTTTTGCTTTCGTTTTGAGTGATTTTCGTGTGCAATTTCGGTACTAGTCCCTCTAGGATTTTCCAGGTGTATATAATCATGTATCTCTCCCGCCTGCATTCCAGGGAATACAGGTTCAGGAACTTCAAGCACTCCCAGTAATTGAGGTGTTTTATCTCCGTTATGCGCGCCGTGAAGGTTCTCTGTACATTTTCTAGGTCAGCAATTTCATCTGCTTTGAAAGGTGCTGTTAGTGTGCAGCAATATTCCAGCCTAGATAGAACAAGCGATCTAAAGAGTGTCATCATGGGCTTAGCATCCCTAGTTTTGAAGGTTCTCATTATCCATCCTGTCATTTTTCTAGCAGATGCGATTGATACAATGTTATGGTCCTTGAAGGTGAGATCCTCCGACATGATCACTCCCAGGTCTTTGACGTTGGTTTTTCGCTCTATTTTGTGGCCGGAATTTGTTTTGTACTCTGATGAAGATTTAATTTCCTCGTGTTTACCATATCGGAGTAATTGAAATTTCTCATCGTTGAACTTCATATTGTTTTCTGCAGCCCATTGAAAGATTTGGTTGATATCCGCCTGGAGCCTTGCAGTGTCTGCAATGGAAGACACTGTCATGCAGATTCGGGTGTCATCTGCAAAGGAAGACTCCGTGCTGTGGCTGACATCTTTGTCTATGTCAGATATGAGGATGAGAAACAAGATGGGAGCAAGTACTGTGCCTTGTGGAACAGAGCTTTTCACCGTAGCCACCTCGGACTTTACTCTGTTGACTACTACTCTTTGTGTTCTGTTTGTGAGGAAATTATAGATTCATCTACCAACTTTTCCTGTTATTCCTTTAGCACGCATTTTGTGCGCTATTACGCCATGGTCACACTTGTCGAAGGCTTTTGCAAAGTCTGTATATATTACATCTGCATTCTTTTTGTCTTCTAGTGCATCTAGGACCTTGTCGCAGTGATCCAATAGTTGAGACAGACAGGAGCGACCTGCTCTAAACCCATGTTGCCCTGGGTTGTGTAACTGATGGGTTTCTAGATGGGTGGCGATCTTGCTTCTTAGGACCCTTTCAAAGATTTTTATGATATGGGATGTTAGTGCTATCGGTCTGTAGTTCTTTGCTGTTGCTTTACTGCCCCCTTTGTGGAGTGGGGCTATGTCTCTTGTTTTTAGTAACTGTGGAACGACCCCCGTGTCCATGCTCCTTCTCCGTAGGATGGTAAAAGCTCGTGATAGGGGCTTCTTGCAGTTCTTGATGAACACGGAGTTCCATGAGTCTGGCCCTGGAACAGAGTGCATGGGCATGTCATTTATCGCCTGTTCGAAGTCATTTGGCATCAGGATAACATCAGATAGGCTTGTGTTAACCAAATTCTGTGGCTCTCTCATAAAAAAAATTAATTTTGATCTTCGACTCTCAGTCTGGTTAGCGGCTTGCTAAAAACTGAGTCATATTGGGACTTGAGTAGGTCACTCATTTCCTTGCTGTCATCTGTGTAGGACCCATCTTGTTTAAGTAGGGGCCCATAGCTTCAAGATGAGATATGATGAAGCTCATGGAGAAGGGAGAGAGAGGACCTAGTAGCACTCGGTGAAGAGGCGGAGCCAGGAGCTGAGTCTCGACCCCTGCAACCACAATTAGGTGAGTACACACCATAAATGACTATGCACAGGTAAGAAGGGAGGCAGAACGAAAATATTACAATGACATAGCAGCGAATGCCAAATCTGACCCGAAGCTGTTGTACAGCCACATCAGGAGGAAAACATCAGTCAAGGACCAGGTAATCAGGCTAAGGAAGGAAGGAGGAGAGATCACAAGAAACGACCGCGAAGTATGTGAGGAACTCAACATCAGATTCAAAGAAGTGTTCACAGAGGAGACAGAAGGGGCTCCAGAAAGACGGAGAGGTGGGGTACACCACCAAGTATTGGACACAATAAATACAACCAAGGAAAAAGTGAAGAGGCTTCTGAGCGAGCTAGAAACTTCAAAGCTGATGGGGCCGGATAACATCTCTCCATGGGTCCTGAGAGAGGGTGCAGAGGCGCTATGTGTACCCCTAACAACAATATTCAACACATCTATCGAAACAGGGAGATTACCTGAGGTATGGAAGACAGCAAATGTAGCCCCAATTTTTAAAAAAAGGAGACAGACAAGAAGCACTAAACTATAGACCAGTGTCATTGACGTGTATAGTATGCAAAGTCATGTAGAAGATTATCAGGAGAAGAGTGGTGGAACACCAAGTAAGAAATGAGCTTATTAACAACAGCCAACATGGTTTCAGGGACAGGAAATCCTGTGTCACATACCTACTGGAGTTCTATGACAGGGTGACAGCAGTAAGATAAGAGAGAGAGGGGTGGGTAGATTGCATTTTCTTGGATTGTAAGAAGGCGTTTGACACAGTTCCACACAAGAGATTAGTGCAAAAAAATGGAGGGCCAGGCAGGGATAACAGGGAAGGCACTACAATTGATCAGGGAATACCTATCAGGAAGACAGCAGTGAGTCATGGTACGATGCGAGGTGTCAGAGTGAGCGCCTGTGTCGAGTGGGGTTCCACAGGGGTCAGTCCTAGGACCGGTGCTGTTTCTGGTATTGGTGAACGACATGACGGAAGGAATAGACTCCGAAGTGTTTGCAGATGATGTGAAGTTGATGAGAATAATTCAGTCGGACGAGGACCAGGCAGAACTACAGAGGGATCTGGACAGGCTGCAGACATGGTCCAGCAATTGGCTCCTGCAGTTCAACCCCACCAAGTGCAAAGTCATGAAGATTGGGGAAGGGTGAAGAAGACCGCAGACGGCGTACAGTCTAGGGGGCCAGAGACTACAAACATCACTCAAGGAAAAAGATTTAGGGGTGAGTATAACACTAGGCACATCTGAGGCGCACATCAACCAAATAACTGCTGCAGCATATGGGCGCCTAGCAAACCTAAGAACAGCATTCTGCTCTCTTAATAAGGAATCGTTGAGGACCCTGTATACTGTGTACGTTAGGCCCATATTGGAGTATGCGGCACCAGTTTGGAACCCATATCTAGCCAAGCGCGCAAAGAAACTAGAGAAAGTGCGAAGGTTTGCAGCAAGACTAGTCCCAGAGCTAAGAGGTATGTCCTACGAGGAGAGGTTAAGGGAAATCGACCTGACGTCACTGGAGGACAGGAGAGATAGGGTGGACATGATAACGACATGTAAAATGCTGAGAGGAATTGACAAGGTGGACAGAGACAGAATGTTCCAGAGATGGGACACAGCAACAAGGGGACACAGTTGGAAGTTGAAGACACAGATGAATCACAGGGATGTTAGGAAGTACTTCTTCAGTCACAGAGTAGTCAGGAAGTGGAATAGTTTGGGAAGCGATGTAGTGGAGGCAGGATCCATTCATAGCTTTAAGCAGAGGTATGATCAAGCTCATGGTGCAGGGAGAGTGACCCAGTAGCGGCCAGTGAAGAGGCTGGGCCAGGAGCTATGACTCGATCCCTGCAACCACAACTAGGTGAGTACAACAAGGCGAGTACACATACACACAACACACACACATATCACCATTTCCTTACACCTTTCTCGGATCAAACAGCAATACTTCCTCGTCTTTAAGGCACTGTATGACTCATACGAGTGACAGCCTTATATATACATGTGTACCACTCTACACTCCCAGCAACCAGAACATTCTAGCCACGACATCAGTGTTCTACTGCGCTACCATAACATTCTAGCCAGGATACCAGTGTTCTCCTGCACTACCATAACATTCTAGCCACGACATCAGTGTTCTCCTGCACTACCATAACATTCTAGCCACGACACCAGTGTTCTCCTGCACTACCATAACATTCTAGCCACGACATCAGTGTTCTACTGCGCTATCATAACATTCTAGCCAGGACACCAGTGCTCTCCTGCACTACCATAACATTCTAGCCACGACACCAGTGTTCTCTTGCACTACCATAACATTCTAGCCACGACACCAGTGTTCTCCTGCACTACCATAACATTCTAGCCACGACACCAGTGTTCTCTTGCACTACCATAACATTCTAGCCAGGACACCAGTGTTCTCCTGCACTACCATAACATTCTAGCCACGACACCAGTGTTCTCCTGCACTACCATAACATTCTAGCCACGACACCAGTGTTCTCTTGCACTACCATAACATTCTAGCCAGGACACCAGTGTTCTCCTGCACTACCATAACATTCTAGCCACGACACCAGTGTTATCTTGCACTACCATAACATTCTAGTCACTATACCAGTGTTCTACTGCACTAATATAACATTCTAGCCACGACACCAGTGTTCTCCTGCACTACCATAACATTCTAGTCACTATACCATTGTTCTCCTGCACTAATATAACATTCTAGCCACGACACAAGTGTTCTCTTGCATTACCATAACATTCTAGTCACTATACCATTGTTCTCCTGCACTACCATAACATTCTAGCCACGACACAAGTGTTCTCCTGCACTACTATAACATTCTAGCCACGACACCAGTGTTCTCCTGCACTACCATAACATTCTAGCCACGACACCAGTGTTCTCCTGCACTACCATAACATTCTAGCCACGACACCAGTGTTCTCCTGCACTACCATAACATTCTAGCCACGACACCAGTGTTCTCCTGCACTACCATAACATTCTAGCCACGACACCAGTGTTCTCCTGCACTACCATAACATTCTAGCCACGACACAAGTGTTCTTCTGCACTACCATAACATTCTAGCCACGACACCAGTGTTCTACTGCACTACCATAGCATTCTAGCCACGACACAAGTGTTCTCCTGCACTACCATAACATTCTAGTCACTATACCATTGTTCTCCTGCACTAATATAACATTCTAGCCACGACACAAGTGTTCTCCTGCATTACCATAACATTCTAGTCACTATACCATTGTTCTCCTGCACTACCATAACATTCTAGCCACGACACAAGTGTTCTCCTGCACTACTATAACATTCTAGCCACGACACCAGTGTTCTCCTGCACTACCATAACATTCTAGCCACGACACCAGTGTTCTCCTGCACTACCATAACATTCTAGCCACGACACCAGTGTTCTCCTGCACTACCATAACATTCTAGCCACGACACCAGTGTTCTCCTGCACTACCATAACATTCTAGCCACGACACCAGTGTTCTCCTGCACTACCATAACATTCTAGCCACGACACAAGTGTTCTCCTGCACTACCATAACATTCTAGCCACGACACCAGTGTTCTCCTGCACTACTATAACATTCTTCTAACAAGAAAGGATAAAATGGTTTATAAAATCAAAATAATGTTTGGCGAACACAGAAAACCTGAGTGGTGCAGTGCAGCCTACCTGATGGGCAGCAGCTGCCTCTGGTAGACGCGGAGATCAGAATGTCTGCCAGCCAGGGCTGCCATCATCCGCCTCCTGGTATCTACACGCAGGAAAATTCATATGAAAAATATTATTGAACATCGTTAAGTTGTCAAAAAACTTAACTGAAAAATAATTGAAGACTCGAAATTATAATAATAATTCTGTTCTCCCACAGTGAACTGTTCTCCCACAGTGTATTGTCCTCCCACAGTGTACTATTCTCCCACAGTGTATTGTTTTCCCACAGTGTACTGTTCTCACACAGTGTATTGTTCTCCCACAGTGTACTATTCTCCCACAGTGTATTGTTTTCCAACAGTGTACTGTTCTCACACAGTGTATTGTTCTCCAACAGTGAACTGTTCTCCCACAGTGTACTGTTTCCCCACAGTGTATTGTTCTCCCACAGTGTATTGTCCTCCCACAGTGTACTATTCTCCCACAATGTATTGTTTTCCCACAGTGTACTGTTCTCACACAGTGTATTGTTCTCCCACAGTGTATTGTTCTCCCACAGTGTACTGTTTTCCCACAGTGTATTGTTATCCCACGGTGTACTATTCTCCCTCAGTGTATTGTTCTCCCACAGTGTAATGTTCTCCCACAGTGTATTGTTTCCTACAGTATACTGTTCTCCCACAGTGTACTATTCTCCCACAGTGTATTGTTTTCCCACAGTGTACTGCTCTCACATAGTGTATTGTTCTCCCACAGTGAACTGTTCTCCCACAGTGTACTATTCTCCCACAGTGTATTGTTCTTCCACAGTGTACTATTCTCCCACAATGTATTGTTCTCCCACAGTGTACTATTCTCCCACAGTGTACTATTCTCCCACAGTGTTTTGTTCTCCCACGGTGTACTGTTATCACAAAATGCCCTGTTCTCCCATAGTGCCCTGTTCTCCCAAATTGTACTTTTCTCTAACAGTGTTCTGTTCTCTCACAGTGTACTGTTCCTCCACAAACTGCTGTTCTTAAACAGTGCCCTCTTCTTCCACAGTGTACTGTTTTATCACAGTGTATTGTTCTTCCACAGTGTACTGTTTTATCTCAGTGTATTGTTCTTCCACAGTGTACTGTTTTATCACAGTGTATTGTTCTTCCACAGTGTACTGTTTTATCTCAGTGTATTGTTCTTCCACAGTGTACTGTTTTATCACAGTGTATTGTTCGTCCACAGTGTACTGTTTTATCACAGTGTATTGTTCTTCCACAGTGTACTGTTTTATCACAGTGTATTGTTCTTCCACAGAGTACTGTTTTATCAGAGTGTATTGTTCTTCCACAGTGTACTGTTTTATCACAGTGTATTGTTCTTCCACAGTGTACTGTTTTATCACAGTGTATTGTTCTTCCAAAGTGTACTGTTTTATCACAGTGTATTGTTCTTCCACAGTGTACTGTTTTATCACAGTGTATTGGTCTTCCACAGTGTACTGTTTTATCACAGTGTATTGTTCTTCCACAGTGTACTGTTTTATCACAGTGTATTGGTCTTCCACAGTGTACTGTTTTATCACAGTGTATTGTTCTTCCACAGTGTACTGTTTTATCACAGTGTATTGTTCTTCCACAGTGTACTGTTTTATCACAGTGTATTGTTCTTCCACAGTGTATTGTTCTTCCACAGTGTATTGTTCTTTCACAGTGTATTGTTCTTTCACAGTGTATTGTTCTTTCACAGTGCATTGTTCTTTCACAGTGTATTGTTCTTCCACAGTGTATTGTTCTTTCACAGTGTATTGTTCTTCCACTGTGTATTGTTCTTCCACTGTGTATTGTTCTTCCACTGTGTATTGTTCTTCCACTGTGTACTGTTCTTTCACAGTGTATTGTTCTTCCACAGTGTATTGTTCTTCCACTGTGTATTGTTCTTCCACTGTGTACTGTTCTTTCACAGTGTATTGTTCTTCCACAGTGTATTGTTCTTCCACAGTGTATTGTTCTTCCACAGTGTATTGTTCTTCCACAGTGTATTGTTCTTCCACAGTGTATTGTTCTTCCACTGTGTATTGTTCTTCCACTGTGTATTGTTCTTCCACTGTGTACTGTTCTTTCACAGTGTATTGTTCTTCCACAGTGTATTGTTCTTTCACAGTGTATTGTTCTTCCAAAGTGTATTGTTCTTCCACAGTGTTTGATATAAAGTAATTAGCAACAGACCATAATATCTTTCCAACACTTGAGTTTTGTTTTGATTTGCAGAGCCTCACCTGGGTGTTGTTGTGATGTGTAGAGCCTCACCTGGGTGTTATTGTGATGTGTAGAGCCTCACCTGGGTGTTATTGTGATGTGTAGAGCCTCACCTGGGTGTTATTGTGATGTGTAGAGCCTCACCTGGGTGTTATTGTGATGTGTAGAGCCTCACCTGGGTGTTATTGTGATGTGTAGAGCCTCACCTGGGTGTTATTGTGATGTGTAGAGCCTCACCTGGGTGTTATTGTGATGTGTAGAGCCTCACCTGGGTGTTATTGTGATGTGTAGAGCCTCACCTGGGTGTTATTGTGATGTGTAGAGCCTCACCTGGGTGTTATTGTGATGTGTAGAGCCTCACCTGGGTGTTATTGTGATGTGTAGAGCCTCACCTGGGTGTTATTGTGATGTGTAGAGCCTCACCTGGGTGTTATTGTGATGTGTAGAGCCTCACCTGGGTGTTATTGTGTTGTGTAGAGCCTCACCTGGGTGTTATTATGATGTGTAGAGCCTCACCTGGGTGTTATTGTGGTGTGTAGAGCCTCACCTGGGTGTTATTGTGATGTGTAGAGCCTCACCTGGGTGTTATTGTGATGTGTAGAGCCTCACCTGGGTGTTATTGTGATGTGTAGAGCCTCACCTGGGTGTTATTGTGATGTGTAGAGCCTCACCTGGGTGTTATTGTGATGTGTAGAGCCTCACCTGGGTGTTATTGTGATGTGTAGAGCCTCACCTGGGTGTTATTGTGATGTGTAGAGCCTCACCTGGGTGTTATTGTGATGTGTAGAGCCTCACCTGGGTGTTATTGTGATGTGTAGAGCCTCACCTGGGTGTTATTGTGATGTGTAGAGCCTCACCTGGGTGTTATTGTGATGTGTAGAGCCTCACCTGGGTGTTATTGTGATGTGTAGAGCCTCACCTGGGTGTTATTGTGATGTGTAGAGCCTCACCTGGGTGTTATTGTGATGTGTAGAGCCTCACCTGGGTGTTATTGTGATGTGTAGAACCTCATCTGGGTGTTATTGTGATGTGTAGAGCCTCAACTGGGTGTTATTGTGATGTGTAGAGCCTCACCTGGGTGTTATTGTGTTGTGTAGAGCCTCACCTGGGTGTTATTGTGATGTGTAGAGCCTCACCTGGGTGTTATTGTGGTGTGTAGAGCCTCACCTGGGTGTTATTGTGATGTGTAGAGCCTCACCTGGGTGTTATTGTGATGTGTAGAGCCTCACCTGGGTGTTATTGTGATGTGTAGAGCCTCACCTGGGTGTTGTTGTTATGTGTAGAGCCTCACCTGGGTGTTGCTGTGATGTGTAGAGCCTCACCTGGGTGTTGTTGTGATGTGTAGAGCCTCACCTGGGTGTTATTGTGATGTGTAGAGCCTCAGCTGGGTGTTAGTGTGATGTGTAGAGCCTCACCTGGGTGTTATTGTGATGTGCAGAGCCTCACCTGGGTGTTGTTGTGATGTGTAGAGCCTCACCTGGGTGTTATTGTGATGTGTAGAGCCTCACCTGGGTGTTGTTGTGATGTGTAGAGCCTCACCTGGGTGTTGTTGTGATGTGTAGAGCCTCACCTGGGTGTTGTTGTGATGTGTAGAGCCTCACCTGCGTGTTGTTGTGATGTGTAGAGCCTCACCTGGGTGTTGTTGTGATGTGTAGAGCCTCACCTGGGTGTTATTGTGATGTGTATAGCCTCACCTGGGTGTTGTTGTGATGTGTAGAGCCTCACCTGGGTGTTGTTGTGATGTGTAGAGCCTCACCTGGGTGTTGTTGTGATGTGTAGAGCCTCACCTGGATGTTGCTGTGATGTCTAGAGCCTCACCTAGGTGTTGTTGTGATGTGTAGAGCCTCACCTGTGTGTTGTTGTGATGTGTAGAGCCTCACCTGGGTGTTGTTGTGGTGTGTAGAGCCTCACCTGGGTGTTGTTGTGATGTGTAGAGCCTCACCTGGGTGTTGTTGTGAGGTGTAGAGCCTCACCTGGGTGTTATTGTGATGTGTAGAGCCTCACCTGGGTGTTGTTGTGGTGTGTAGAGCCTCACCTGGGTGTTGTTGTGATGTGTAGAGCCTCACCTGGGTGTTGTTGTGATGTGTAAAGCCTCACCTGGGTGTTGTGATGTGTAGAGCCTCACCTGGGCGTTGTTGTTATGTGTAGAGCCTCACCTGGGTGTTGTTGTGGTGTGTAGAGCCTTACCTGGGTGTTGTTGTGATGTGTAGAGCCTCACCTGGGTGTTGTTGTGATGTGTAGAGCCTCACCTGGGTGTTGTTGTGATGTGTAGAGCCTCACCTGGGCGTTGTTGTGATGTGTAGAGCCTCACCTGGGTGTTGTTGTGATGTGTAGAGCCTCACCTGGGTGTTGTTGTGGTGTGTAGAGCCTCACCTGGGTGTTGTTGTGATGTGTAGAGCCTCACCTGGGTGTTGTTGTGATGTGTAGAGCCTCACCTGGGTGTTGTTGTGATGTGTAGAGCCTCACCTGGGTGTTGTTGTGATGTGTAAAGCCTCACCTGCGTGTTGTTGTGATGTGTAGAGCCTCACCTGGGTGTTGTTGTGATGTGTAGAGCCTCACCTGGGTGTTGTTGTGATGTGTAGAGCCTCACCTGGGTGTTGTTGTGATGTGTAGAGCCTCACCTGGGTGTTGTTGTGATGTGTAGAGCCTCACCTGGGTGTTGTTGTGATGTGTAGAGCCTCACCTGGGTGTTGTTGTGATGTGTAGAGCCTCACCTGGGTGTTGTTTTGATGTGTATAGCCTCACCTGGGTGTTGTTGTGATGCGTAGAGCCTCACCTGGGTGTTGTTTTGATGTGTAGAGCCTCACCTGGGTGTTGTTGTGATATGTAGAGCCTCACCTGGGTGTTGTTGTGGTATGTAGAGCCTCACCTGGGTGTTGTTGTGATGTGTAGAGCCTCACCTGTGTGTTGTTGTGATGTGTAGAACCGCACCTGGGCGTTGTTGTGATGTGTAGAGCCTCACCTGGGTGTTGTTGTTATGTGTAGAGCTTCACCTGGGCGTTGTTGTGATATGTAGAGCCTCACCTGGGTGTTGTTGTGGTATGTAGAGCCTCACCTGGGTGTTGTTGTGATGTGTATAGCCTCACCTTGGTGTTGTAGTGATGTGTAGAGCCTCACCTGGGCGTTGTTGTGATGTGTAGAGCCTCACCTGGGTGTTGTTGTGATGTGTAGAGCCTCACCTGGGCGTTGTTGTGATGTGTAGAGCCTTACCTGGGTGTTGTTGTGATGTGTAGAGCCTCACCTGGGCGTTGTTGTGATGTGTAGAGCCTCACCTGGGTGTTGTTGTGATGTGTAGAGCCTCACCTGGGCGTTGTTGTGATATGTAGAGCCTCACCTGGGTGTTGTAGTGGTGTGTAGAGCCTCACCTGGGTGTTGTGATGTGTAGAGCCTCACCTGGGCGTTGTTGTGATGTGTAGAGCCTCACCTGGGCGTTGTTGTGATATGTAAAGCCTCACCTGGGTGTTGTGATGTGTAGAGCCTCACCTGTCTGTTATTGTGATGTAAAGAGCCTCACCTGGGTGCTGTTCGGATATGTGGAGCCTCCCCTGGGTATTGTGAAGTGTAGAGTCTCACCTGGGTGTTGTAAAGTGTCGAGCCTTACCTGGGGTGTTGTTGTGAGGTGTAAACCTGCTAAAGACACCTTTCCAGAATCTGGTCTTGTTTGTGAGGTCAGGAATGTAGGTTGTGAGGTTGATGGTGTTGCGTTGACCAGCCACCGTCATGCCGTGGTCTGACACTACAAGCAGGTTGACGCAGGACAGCAAGTGGCGAGCCTGCAGCCCCTTCACCAGGCGAGACATCAGGGAATCTAACTCCGCCAGCGTCTCCTCCACCTGTAGTGTGGAGTGCGGGGCATGTTGGATAGATCGTGAGTGCTCACAACATGGGTAGGAAGTGTGCCCTTCGTGGGCATAGCAAAGCTTGATTACAGTAAGGTTTACCATACACAAAATCTTTTTTATGCCATGAGTACATGATATAAAGATCTTGAGTATATGTCTATCCATGGGTAGTTATTTTACGCTTGGGAGGGTCATTGGTAATATTGAAAAAAAGTGTTATGCCCCTTGGTCATAATTACTTATTAATACGATATTTCTTCACTTAATATTATATTCAGGGTTTCTTTAAAAATAGCTAAATTAAAGATTCGTCTAGTTTATAATATTATGACTCTAAATTATATAACTATGGATTATATATCCGGGTATTATTTATGTATATATTATTTTTTTATATGTTTAGGTAGAGAATTAGGCGACTGGAAAAGTTCAAAGACTAGAGGCGAAGTACCTGGTGGATGGTTTCTACCTCTCCACCCTCCCCTATACCGAGTTGACATTAAACCTGAGCGTTCCGCTCAGGGCAGTTCGCTCTCTCCTCTGGTATTGTGAGCATTTACATAAGAGGCTCTTCTAGCTCCTCCATATTATCTCCAGAGCCGTCACAAGGGGATTTTGCTAGACAGTTCTGCCCTTCTAGAGAAAACTTCCAGTACAGAAATAGCCTTCCTTAGTCTGTGATTAACTCTTACCAGTTGCCGACATGGTGAAGTGTATATATTACCTGGAGTTTACCTGGAGAGAGTTTCGGGGTTCAACGCCCCCGCGGCCCGGTCTGTGACCAGGCCTCCTGGTGGATCAGCGCCTGATCAACCAGGCTGTTGCTGCTGGCTGCACGCAAACCAACGTACGAGCCACAGCCCGGCTGATCAGGAACTGACTTTAGGTGCTTGTCCAGTGCCAGCTTGAAGACTGCCAGGGGTCTGTTGGTAATCCCCCTTATGTGTGCTGGGAGGCAGTTGAACAGTCTCGGGCCCCTGACACTTATTGTATGGTCTCTTAACGTGCTAGTGACACCCCTGCTTTTCATTGGGGGGATGGTGCATCGTCTGCCAAGTCTTTTGCTTTCGTAGTGAGTGATTTTCGTGTGCAAGTTCGGTACTAGTCCCTCTAGGATTTTCCAGGTGTATATAATCATGTATCTCTCCCTCCTGCGTTCCAGGGAATACAGGTTTAGAAACCTCAAGCGCTCCCAGTAATTGAGGTGTTTTATCTCCGTTATGCGCGCCGTGAAAGTTCTCTGTACATTTTCTAGGTCGGCAATTTCACCTGCCTTGAAAGGTGCTGTTAGAGTGCAGCAATATTCCAGCCTAGATAGAACAAGTGACCTGAAGAGTGTCATCATGGGCTTGGCCTCCCTAGTTTTGAAGGTTCTCATTATCCATCCTGTCATTTTTCTAGCAGATGCAATTGATACAATGTTATGGTCCTTGAAGGTGAGATCCTCCGACATAATCACTCCCAGGTCTTTGACGTTGGTGTTTCGCTCTATTTTGTGGCCAGAATTTGTTTTGTACTCTGATGAAGATTTAATTTCCTCATGTTTACCATATCTGAGTAATTGAAATTTCTCATCGTTGAACTTCATATTGTTTTCTGCAGCCCACTGAAAGATTTGGTTGATGTCCGCCTGGAGCCTTGCAGTGTCTGCAATGGAAGACACTGTCATGCAGATTCGGGTGTCATCTGCAAAGGAAGACACGGTGCTGTGGCTGACATCCTTGTCTATGTCGGATATGAGGATGAGGAACAAGATGGGAGCTAGTACTGTGCCTTGTGGAACAGAGCTTTTCAGAGCTTTTCAGAGAGGAAGTGACAAATAACCTCGATATTAATGTTAATTTGTTAAGACAGTTGTATACTGTGGTGCCCTACTAAAGAAGTTGATAGTTCTACATATATATTCAGGAGTTACCTGGAGTTAGTGAAAGGAAAGGCTTGAAAATCTTAGTGCATTAAATAAAATCCGGAAAAGACCTTTAAGTTCTTATTAAGCCTTGGATGACTCATTGTACATCAACACTTCCTGGCACCTGTTATACCTTTTGCTACGAGAAGCACTGATCAGTGGCTTACAGGCCAGACTCGTAACATATAGTGATACCGACATGACGTGAAAAAAGATACTTATATACAGTTGAGGACATTTATGAGCGGGAACGTCTCGCCACAAGTGACTTCGTCAGGACTGAAGAAGTCTCTCGTAGAGAAACGTCTCCTCTAATAAATGGTATACAATGCTGGGTATCTTTATTGTTGAAACTATTGTAACGTTTCGCCTACATGGAAGGGTTTTTCATTCAAATACAGAGAAGAATTAATGTATAGATAGGAAAAGTGGCCAGGTTAAGATGATGTACGGAGTCCATCAAGCTTGAAGAAGGAGGTTTTAAGGTGGTCAGCCCCTCAGCCTGGAGAAGAGTTCATCTTCATGGTCTGGAACAATGTGAAGTTTTTGTATTGACATATCTGCACGCTTCTAGTACGGCAAATATTGAACGAATAGGGGACTATGCAGGGCCTGTGGAAGGGGGGAGGGGACAGAAGGTATTCAGACAATTCAAGGAACTGGATAACAGATCCAATTCCCTAGATCAAGAGCCCCTCACCAGCGTCGAGGAACCTCCCTTAAGGGGTGTCTCTTGTCAAGACTTGGGGACCCAAACAGGAAAACATACAGTTGTGTGCATATTAACTGGGACAATGATGAAATAAGACATTTATTTGGAAAATAAATGTTTATTTGAGTAATACAAGGCAATGATATGACAGGTAATTGATTTAATAAGAGATTTGACTACCGGTGGTATTTATAAGCACTTCTACACGCTATCACAGAATCGGTCAATGTTGAACACATTTTGACAAGTTCTTCGTCGTGGTACCAGGTCCAATTAACAGCAGCAATTAGCTTCTCCACAGTTGAACAGTCCTGTTTCGCTATCCTGCATTTGGTTATTGCCCATGGATTCCCATTTGGGTTGAGGTCAGGGGAGTTTCCAAGCCAGTTTAGAGAGCTTAGCCCACTCTCCTGGAAGAATGTCAGCAATTTTCTGGAAGTGTGGCATGGAGCAAGATCCTGCTGCAAAATACCTTCTCCATCAGGAAAGCCTCTATCACAATGGGAAGCAAATGAGTTGCTAGGATTGCCTTATATTTGTCACTGTTCATCGTTCCCTCTGCAATAACAAGTCTTACAGCGCCTTTGCGGTAAAACTACCCCAAAACATCTTAAGTGGGTGTTTTGGCGCTTGTTGAATGTGTCCATTCCGAAGAGGTTTGCGTTTGCTACGTCTCACTACCACTGATCTGTACCCATGTACTTCGTATTGCGCCACATCTGAAAATATAGCTTTTCTCCATTCATCTGCCGTCCATCCTTTATGAACGAGTGCCCACTACAGCTGTTTTGTCTTCCTAGCAACAGTCAATAATTGTTTCTTATTAACCGGCTTTCTGGCAGTTCTGCCAACTTCAAGGATCCTTCATCGAACAGTTGATGAATCAACATTTACGTCAGCTGAAGCCAAATCTCTTTCTGTATGTCTTTGCTCTTTTTTTTTTGGGGGGGGAGGGATCCTTCACACTATTTCTTATGATTTGTGAAGTATTGTCTTGCGTTTTCTCTCACCAAATTAATAAAGAAAACCAACTGTACTACTCCAGCAGATTCACTGACACAAGAGGAGATATAAAAAAGACCTGGAAAACACTTTCCCAGATTCTGGGGACCCACAAACTGAAAAAAACAAGAATATTGTTCTAACTAAACCTCATGACACATCACTGCATCCCACTGATACAGCTAACAAGATAAACGACTTCTTCTCAAACATAGGATCTAATCTCGCCAGTAAAATCCCACGTACCAATGCCCATGCCAGGGACTACCTAGATGGGAATTTCCCAAATTCCTTCTATCTTGTACCAACTGAGCCCACGGAAGTCACCGCGATCATAAAGTCACTTAAAAATAACTCGGAGAATCTGTCTCATGTCCAACCATTATTGTACAAGCGAGCGGCCCATGTCCTTTTGCATGCTATTACGTTACTTTTTAACAAGTCACTAGAAACTAGCACTTTCCCGACATTACTCAAGACAGCAAGGGTTACACCAATACATAAAGGTGGTGACCCTACAGACGTAAACAACTATAGGCCAATATCAAACTTACCATTGCTATCCAAAATCTTCGAGAAACTCGTGCACAGGAGACTATATTCGTTTATAACGTCACAAAACATATTCAACCCCTGCCAATTTGGATTCAGGAAAAATAAAAGCACTAATGATGCAATTATAAAAATGCTAGACCTGCTTTACAAAGCATTGGAAAATAAGGAATATCCGCTAGGAATTTTTATTGACCTAAGAAAAGCTTTTGACACAGACCACGGCATCCTACTCCACAAACTTGACCACTATGGTATAAGAGGCCATGCGCTTGCATATTTTAAATCCTACCTTTCTAATAGGTATCAGTATGTCACCAATAAAGACACAGCCTCATCAATACGGCCACTTGATACTGAAGTTCCGCAGGGAAGTGTCCTTGGACCCCTTCTCTTCCTCATTTACATCAATGATCTTCCAAACATATCCCAACACCTGAAACCCATTCTCTTTGGTGACGACACGACTTATGTACTTATGTCATCTCCCACCCTAATCTTGCCACCCTCAACACCATTGTTAACGAGAAGCTGCTCAAAATATCGACTTGGATGACAGCCAATAAACTTACACTTAACACTGACAAAACCTACTGTATTATGTTTGGTAGCAGAGCAGGTGTTGCGCAACTTAACATTAAGATCGACAACACTCCAATTGTCAGACATAATGAGGGCAAATTCCTTGGCCTATACCTCGACAACAACCTAAATTTCAGCACCCATACCCAACACAACAAAAAAGTATCCAAAACGGTGGGGATCCTCTCCAAGATACAATACGACGTACCTCAAATTGCCCTTCTCACACTATACCTGGGAGACAGTAATGGTGAAGCTGGAGATTTTGTCCAGGTAGTCGGGAATTATACGCAGGAAGGAATACATATAAATGACCTCATAGGGGACAGGAGCCATAGTAGGGAAACAAGTGTAGTCAAAGATAAGATAAAACCAATATTGCAAACTAGAAATACCGCAGGAAATAGCAAACAAGAGGACTCCAATAGCAATAGTGAGGATAAATTACCAAAAACAACTGGTGGGAGCTCCATTGTTGGTGCTAGGGAGGATAGAAGTAAGACAGGGAAACATGCACCAACAGGGAATACAGTCACAGAAACCCAAGGCAAGCGGAAACCAAGCCTGTGCACATACTATGCACTTGGTATCTGCTGGCATGGGAAATCTGGAAAAACAGATGGGACGTGCAACTATGACCACCCTAGAAAATGCCATGCCCATATGACAACAGGAAAATGCAAACTCCCTTCCTGTAAGCTTTTTCACCCTGAAATGTGTACCTCTTCAGTACAGGAAAGACTGTGCTATAACTTAAATTGCCAGGCATACCATCTAAAGGGGACAAAAAGATACAAAACATCCAGGCCATGGGAAAACCTGGGTAGCCACAGCCACTCAAGAGGGAGAGGTTTTTTAGTGCCAGGAAGGAAAAAAAACTGGCAGGAAATGGCAGAAATCGTACACCAAATCCAGTCATTCCTGGAGTGGAACCACAGTCGATGGCCTCCACTCCAAACCAACAGATACAGATACTAATGCCGGAAAAAAAATCCCCCCCCCCAGTACCAACAATACCACCAGTCCGATAACATTCTTCTTTGCAAATATACAGGGTCTAAAGCCAGCAACAAACAACAAAATACCTTTCATCCGTGGACTGCTTGCAGAGGCAAAGGCAATGTTCGCGGCTTTCACTGAGACCCACATAAAGGATCACTTGGACAATGAAATATGGATCCCAGGTTACAACCTATACAGATGTGACAGAGTGAACAGGCAAAAGGGGGGGGGGGTTGGCCTGTACATTGCAGAGTCACTTGTTTGCACAGAACTGCTTAATGCCTCAAATGACGTAGTGGAAGTTTTAGCAGTAAAGGTCGAGAACCAAAACCTAGTCATTGTGGTAGTCTACAAGCCTCCGGATGCAACATCCCAGCAATTCCAGGAACAACTGTTAAAAATTGACCACTGTCTGGAAAATCTTCCAGCTCCTGCACCCAACATCTTGCTCCTGGGGGATTTCAACTTAAGGCACCTAAAATGGAGGAATATAGCAAATAATATTGTTGCAGTAATAACACCAGGAGGCAGCTCTAATGAAAACTCACACTCACACGAGCTTTTAAATCTCTGCACAAAATTCAATTTAAACCAGCAAATAATAGAGCCTACTAGACTGGAGAATACACTAGACCTCATATTCACTAACAATGATGATCTGATAAGAAATGTCACCATATCAAAAACAATATACTCAGATCACAACATAATTGAGGTTCAGACATGTATGCGAGGAGCCCCAGACCGACAAAATGAGACTAGTCACGAGGGAGCATTCACCAAATTCAACTTCAATAACAAAAACATAAAGTGGGACCAAGTAAACCAAGTCCTAACCGATATAAGCTGGGAAGATATACTAAGCAACACAGACCCAAACTTATGCCTAGAACAGATTAACTCGGTGGCACTCGATGTATGCACAAGGCTTATTCCTCTAAGAAAAAGGAGGAGTAGATGTAAAATAGAAAGAGACAGGCGCTCCCTTTACAGGCGACGGAAAAGAATAACAGAGCGGCTAAAAGAGGTCAATATATCTGAAATGCGCAGGGAGACACTGGTCAGAGAAATAGCAAGCATCGAACTTAAGCTAAAAGAATCCTTTAGGAGTCAGGAATCGTGGGAAGAACTAAAAGCTATAAATGAAATCGAAAGAAACCCAAAGTATTTCTTCTCCTATGCCAAATCAAAATCGAGAACAACACCCAGTATTGGGCCCCTACTTAAACAAGATGGGTCCTACACAGATGACAGCAAGGAAATGAGTGAGCTACTCAAGTCCCAATATGACTCAGTTTTTAGCAAGCCGCTAACCAGACTGAGAGTCGAAGATCAAAATGAATTTTTTATGAGAGAGCCACAAAATTTGATTAACACAAGCCTATCCGATGTTATCCTGACGCCAAATGACTTCGAACAGGCGATAAATGACATGCCCATGCACTCTGCCCCAGGGCCAGACTCATGGAACTCTGTGTTCATCAAGAACTGCAAGAAGCCCCTATCACGAGCCTTTTCCATCCTATGGAGAGGGAGCATGGACACGGGGGTCGTCCCTCAGTTACTAAAAACAACAGACATAGCCCCACTCCACAAAGGGGGCAGTAAAGCAACAGCAAAGAACTACAGACCAATAGCACTAACATCCCATATCATAAAAATCTTTGAAAGGGTCCTAAGAAGCAAGATCACCACCCATCTAGAAACCCATCAGTTACACAACCCAGGGTAACATGGGTTTAGAACAGGTCGCTCCTGTCTGTCTCAACTACTGGATCACTACGACAAGGTCCTAAATGCACTAGAAGACAAAAAGAATGCAGATGTAATATATACAGACTTTGCAAAAGCCTTCGACAAGTGTGACCATGGCGTAATAGCGCACAAAATGCGCGCTAAAGGAATAACAGGAAAAGTCGGTCGAAGGATCTATAATTTCCTCACTAACAGAACACAGAGAGTAGTCGTCAACAGAGTAAAGTCCGAGGCAGCTACGGTGAAAAGCTCTGTTCCACAAGGCACAGTACTAGCTCCCATCTTGTTCCTCATCCTCATATCCGACATAGACAAGGATGTCAGCCACAGCACCGTGTCTTCCTTTGCAGATGACACCCGAATCTGCATGACAGTGTCTTCCATTGCAGACACTGCAAGGCTCCAGGCGGACATCAACCAAATCTTTCAGTGGGCTGCAGAAAACAATATGAAGTTCAACGATGAGAAATTTCAATTACTCAGATATGGTAAACATGAGGAAATTAAATCTTCATCAGAGTACAAAACAAATTCTGGCCACGAAATAGAGCGAAACACCAACGTCAAAGACCTGGGAGTGATTATGTCGGAGGATCTCACCTTCAAGGACCATAACATTGTATCAATCGCATCAAAACTAGGGATGCCAAGCCCATGATGACACTCTTCAGGTCACTTGTTCTATCTAGGCTGGAATATTGCTGCACTCTAACAGCACCTTTCAAGGCAGGTGAAATTGCCGACCTAGAAAATGTACAGAGAACTTTCACGGCGCGCATAACGGAGATAAAACACCTCAATTACTGGGAGCGCTTGAGGTTTCTAAACCTGTATTCCCTGGAACGCAGGAGGGAGAGATACATGATTATATACACCTGGAAAATCCTAGAGGGACTAGTACCGAACTTGCACACGAAAATCACTCGCTACGAAAGCAAAAGACTTGGCAGACGATGCACCATCCCCCCAATGAAAAGCAGGGGTGTCACTAGCACGTTAAGAGACCATACAATAAGTGTCAGGGGCCCGAGACTGTTCAACTGCCTCCCAGCACACATAAGGGGGATTACCAACAGACCCCTGGCAGTCTCAGGTCTCCAGGTAAATACCTTTCACTTATATATCCATACCTCACCTATGCTATCTGTGCTTAGGGTTCAACTGCAGCAACACGCCTAAAGCCAATAATAACCCAACAAAAAGCCGCAGTAAGAAAAATCACTAAATCCCATCCCTGGCAACCCCCCCCCCACTCTTCATAGACCTAAACTTACTCCCTGTTCAGAACATCCACACTTACTACTGTGCAATCTATATCTACAGGACCTTAAATTCCAATATTAACCTTGACCTAAAACGCTTTCTTGATAGTTGTGACAGGATCCACAGGCATAACACCAGACACAAACATCTCTATGACATTCCCCGTGTTCGACTAAACCTTTATAAAAATTCAATGTATTTCAAAGGACCTAAAATCTGGAACACCCTACCTGAAAACTCTAGAACTGCAGACACATTCATCAATTTCAAAACTACAGTTAGAAAACATCTTACCTCCCTCATCCACCCCGACAACTAACTACATGATAACCACCTGGTGGTTCAAAATTACACTCACTCACCCACTGACTATAAGCCCAGAAATACTAATCTTAATCTTAAAATAATAAATCCTAACTAGTCATAAGTTTGCCTATGATACTCAAATATAGACACCTTGTATTGTGCCAAAACAAAAGCATTCACACTGCTAAACTCACAAATTATGATGTAGTCACTTAGCCTTAATACTATAATCTGTAAGGATTTAATGTTAAGAATTAATCTAAGTCTGCTCGAAGTGCCTAGCCATGCTAGGTATCCTAGTGGCCCCCTCTGTAATTAGTATTTTATAACATGTAAATCACAAAATACCCAAAACCTGTAAACCCCGCATTGTAACCATTATAGAGAATAAACTTGAATTGAATTGAACTGAATGCAGTGCATTCGTCGTCAGCTTTCTTCAGAATTCGACCAACAGTTGACTTTCCTAGGCTCAGATTTTCGGCGATCTGTCAGATACTCAAATCAGCTACAATATTTGCACGCTTCTTAAGTGTAACATCCATCATGAATTTCAGCAGTAATCATGAACCGAAGGGAAGAATTTGGCATATAGCCAAATTCTCTCCCTTCAATTCATGATTACTGCCTTACAAAACAGAATAACCTTACAGAACAACAGCTGTTATAGCACTGGCGAGAGTCGTAGGGTAACACCACAGCTGGATGGTTGCCAGAAGTCGGCAGCAAGCTCTTCTGAAAAGAAAAGTACCCAATTTGCGTTAATTAAGCCTGAAACTAAGACATATGAGATAATCACAAAATTTGTTCCTGTCCCAATAATTTGCACACTACTGTATTCACCGCTATTCATTCAATATCTCGTCTTTCCAGTAGTACGTCCTTTAAAAAACACTTGCCTTTATTCATTTCTATTTAACACGCTCACTCAAGCCTGCTGGATGTTCAAGCCCCTAAAACTCAAGGCTTCTTTTAGTAGATTCAAGGCTGATTTGCAAACTCTTGGTTGTACATGTTTTTAGAGGGATGTCAAATATAGCATATCATTTAGTGGCAGCTACAGTGAGAGTTTGAGGTAGATGGTGAGTAAGGAGACTGTCATCAGTGGGAAAGAAGGTGAAAGTGAGGAAATTAAAGGAGATAATTAGGGTAACATATAGACAACTACTGTGAGAAAGGTGGACTAGAGAAAGTAATGGTAATGAGGAACGGGAGTTGAAAACTCGTGTAGATTTAAGGATGCGGTGTTATTGTCCAGCAGAAGTTTATGGATGAAGGAGGGTGGGTGTGTGGGGGGGGGGAGCGAGTGATGGAGTGAGATAGAGCTATGTAGATGTTAGGTGTGGAGGGGGGGGGGAGTACATGAGACAGTGTGTAGAATGAAAGAAAGTAAAGCAGCTGGAATAGATGGGATTAAGACAAAAGTGTTAAAAGCTCTCTTTATTGGGCAATAAAGAAGGCGAATTAAGTGCTATCAACGTGAGAGGAAATGTCAATGCAAGATCACTTCTTCCTAAATTGGCAGAGATTAGGATTCTAGCTAACAAAATTAGGGCGGCAGTTATAACCATCTCTGAATCTTGGTTGGATGATACGGTGACTGACGACGAGGTCAAAATAGAAGGTTACAATATAAAACGCTTAGATAGGAACAGAAAGGGTGGTGGAGTATGTGCCTACATTAGAAATGACTTAGCTTACAACCCAAGACCTGATTTAAATAACAATACACTGGAGATTCTATGGTTTGAAGTGCTGCTTCCCAAGACCAAACCCATATTAGTAGGAACTAGTTACCGCCCTCCTACCCAGGACCAGTTCTTAGAAAACTTTTCCAGAGTCTTGTCCGGAGTTGAAAGCAATTCAATAATACTGGGCGACTTCAATATCTGTTTTCAGCAACAAAATAACTATGCAAAAGGTATAAGCAAATTCTAGGATTAAATAGCTACACCCAACTAATTAATAAACCAACCCGGATCACACAGTTCTCAGCCACCCTAATTGACCACATACTTTGCAACCGCGCTGAGAACATTAGTCAACGTCATTACCACAGGTCTTAGTGATCATTTCATCATTTACTTCCGAGACCAGGGTAGCAATTTCCAACTAAATTTAGGTCACTGATAATGAATATCATGGCTAAAATTGTTTGTTAGCTCTACTTTTCAATATAGACCTACGTGTCACAAGAGGTTCCAACACGGCAGTGTTTCTTATCACACTCACAGTCTGACTGACCTGCATTATTGTTCCAGCAGTCATAGAAGATGGTTGTGATGTGCAAGTTTATATTCTGAGGTGAAAGGTGACTGATTTTCTTAGTCAAACACTTTTTAAACTAATAATAAATATTCATTGAGCAAGATATTGATATGCATGTGAGGCATATTATATTAATTTTATTTTCCTACTGAATGATATAAATATTTCTGTTTGGCTCTCGTGCTCTGTATTATAATGATAAATTAATGAATAAATTTTCTGTTTATCTTCTAATTGTTTGTTTTCTTCTTTCAGATGCCTCGTACTTGTGTAAATAGTGCAGACAACTTCTGCTATATTTGTGGTGAGGTGACCTTTGCATCACAGAAGCGCCGTATAACTGCTATGGTTAGAAAGGCACATCACCTATATTTTGGATGCAAGATTGGTGACTAGGATAAGAACTGGGCTCCACACATATTCTGCAACAACTGTGCTACTAACCTTCGTCAATGGTTGAACAGGAAGAGGAAAGGAATGCCTTTTGTTGTGCCAATGACATGGCAGGAGCCAGCAGACCATACCAAGAATTATTTCTGCATGGTACCTCCAGTACATAAAGGTTTGTCAAAGAAAAAAAAAGGTCCACAGAATATCCAAACATTCCATCAGTTATTCTCCCAGTTCCACATGCAGAAAGTCTACCTGTTACTGATGCACCAGCATCCTTCGAGTCAGATGAAGAAAGTGGTGAGGAGGAAGAAGAGAAAGATGACAGTGCTGGATAACAGTGACCGAAACTTTGATGACTCACACTCCTCTAGGCCACATCTCATAACAAAAGGGGAAACTCCATGACCTTGTCAGGGATCTGCAACTATCCAAAAATAAGGCAGAGCTGCTAGGTTCTCGTCTTCAACAGTGAAATCTCCTAGCAGCTGATATAACATGTCACTTAAAATCCACTTTTTGGACTCACATTTAGACTTTTTTTTCCAGCGAACTGTGAGGCAGTTAGTGACATAGTGAAAGGTTTCACCAAGATATTTCAACCATAGAAAAATTATACCAGGGAAATGGGGCACAAGAATGCTTGCAGACTATTGCTGGACATTGGCAAGAGATGATTAAAGAATCATCTATAAGCGTCAAGCAAAAAGGCAGAGAGTAGGTACAGATTAGAGTTTCAAACATATTGACATTGTACGTTTTAATAAAATAATCACATATTACATGTCTCCTATCTTTAAACCTATAAATAAGCATTTTTCAAGGTGATATTTGGATTCAGGACAAGAAAATACATAAGAATTAACTAATCTCATTTAAGAAGCATACACATTGTCAAAAATTGAGCAGAAATTATAATACGCAGTAGTTGCACCTAAATTTTATTCATCAGCTTGCCAGTACTGCATATCATTATATGCTAAGCTTAGAAACTGATACTGGTTCATTATTTAGTTTATTCTCCGTCCTCTACCAAGTTATTAGAAGTAAACTATAGGAATGAGCTGAGGAAAGATAATATCTCTCAGCCTGTAAACTCATCATTGTAAATAATTAAGTTTTATTGGGACACCGAAATGAGTGGAGTGACACTTACCTGAGTGGAGTGAGGACCGTAGTCATGGGCCGTCTCATCAGGTTCATGCATATACAGAGTTATAAAGTCAGGTCTGGTCTCCGGAGGCAGGTCCAACCACATCAACACCTGTCGATGAACACAAAGTTGCAGATGTTCTCCAGGATAAACTCAAGATGATGTCAGCAGGTGTGTTCAGGAAGCAGCAACACTCGGACCATAACCAAGGTGACTGAACTGGACAGTCATTAAGGCTGCATATCACCTCTTCACTAACAGTCAAGAACACTTCTATCCCTAAAATAAAAGTTAAAGTATAGCGTGTATATATACTCCTCGGTGTATATATATACACAGTATACACTGAGAGATCCACACCCCTCGGTGTATATATACACAGTATACACTGAGAGATCTACAGCTCCTCAGTGAATATATACACGGTATACACTGAGAGATCCACACTCCTCGGTGTATATACCCTGGCCAACCAAGGCATAAATAATATTATTTTCAGTATTGTGGTTTGAACACTTCTCAGTAAATAAATTATCATAATTAAATGTATATTTTTTTAAGAACATACTGAAAGCCACATGCCAAGTGTATATAAAGAAGTACTTTAAATTCATTAAATTGTTTATGTATTGCCTAGCAATAAAAAATGTGTATGATTACCTTGTTGTGATTACCTAGTATGTATAACCAGTGGAGCAAAGCGATGCCCTTGGAGCCTTGTGTTTAATGCGTCATGTTGGTTTAAACTTTCCAGTGACTGGAGCATCTCTGTACCTCATTCCTTTACGTCTCTGTAAAGAATATCTTCCTAGTGCTGAATCATGTCGCCACTACTTTTATCACCATTGCTTTTTTACCCCTGACTCAAACACCTGTGTAATACACAACAGTCTACAATCAAGATAGAGATTGATAGTTCTTATGAAAATGTCGGTGTGGACTTGCAAGTACTCTGGTTTCTGTCTCTCCCATCTACAACTATGACCTCTTGTTCTCCCTGTTGATGGGACGAGGCAATATTCTTTGTAGTGTAGACTCCGTTTATAACCTTCTCTGTCATTATTATATCTTCTAACCTACTATTAGTTTTCAACCTTTTTATGCATTTTTTTTTTTAGCTCTGGGAACCATTTTGTAATATTAGTATGTATGGACTTTCACGATTTGATACACTTGATGTATTTAAGGTGAATCCTGTATGTTTTCAATTTATCTCCATTTACATAACTGAAAGCAGTTCTTTTTGTTAATCTATAGGAAGAAGGAGAGATCAATACAATTTAAGGTTGTGGGTATACAGGAAGAAAGAAGCAAGAAAGTTTGTGGACTGACCACTTTGGGTGTTAAAGAGTCTGGTTTCTGCCACATAGTGACGTACTGCTTGGCACTTTCTAAGGTATGTCAACGTGTCATGAAATCTCCGGCGAGTTGGCTTACATGATCTACCAGGTGACATCTTTCTATCTTTCTTCAACGATGTCTCCCACACTCCTCGCTCTCTCCCCGACGATTCTCAATGTTTTCATCACACATTTCATTTCATTATTTGTTCTGTTATCCCTTTCTCCCATTTCCATTACAGACACCAGTCTACTGTTACTAAGAATTCTTCCATCTAGTACTCCACGTTCTCATTTTGTACTGTGCTGATATACCTGGATAATACAGTACAAGGGGACTCACCTGGATAACACATTACAGGGTGACTCATCTGGATAACACATTACAAGGGACTCACCTGGATAACACAGTACAAGGTGACTCACCTGGATAACACAGTACAAGGGGACTCACCTGGATAACACAGTACAAGGTGACTCACCTTGTCAATACGCTGCTGGAAGGGTATAGACTCGTTGTAGTAGTACCAGTGTGTGGGTTGGTTACCATCAACCTCAGAACCAGGCCAGAAGAACGTCGCTGCTCGCTTACCCTTCACACCGTCCACAAAATGTATTAGTTTACGTAGTAATAAACAGCACAACAAAATGAAACACAGGTTAGAGAAATCTGTACATATAGACTTAACCCCCAGATATGAAGTCTCCCTCACCCGTCTTTCACATTTCTAATAATAATAATAATAATAATAATAATAATAATAATAATAATAATAATCTTTATTTCTACAGTTACATGAGATAACTTATACAGATCATAGCTGACATCACTGACATACTTCATAGAAACCCCTGGTTGCAGAGATTTTTCTGGCAGCCTAGGTTAATTTTGATCCCAAGATGCGACCCACACCAGTCGACTAACACCCAGGTACCTACTTACTACTAGATGAACGGAGACAGCAGGTGTCTTAAGGAAACACGCCCCAATGTTTTCACCCATACTAGGCATCGAACTACGAACACTCATTGAATCAGCTGAGTGCGGTACCAACCAAGCTACGGGATACGTATTACCTGGAGTTTACCTGGAGAGAGTTTCGGGTGTCAACGCCCCCGCGGCCCGGTCTGAGACCAGGTCTCATGGTGGATCAGGGTCTGATCAACCAGGCTGTTACTGCTGGCCACAAGCAAGCTGACGTACGAACCACAGCCCGGTTGGTCAGGTATTAACTTTAGGTGCCTGTCCAGTGTCTTCTAGAAGACAGCCAGGGGTCTATTGGTAATCCCCCTTATGTATGCTGGGAGGCAATTGAACAGTCTTGGGCCCCGGACACTCATTGTGTTGTCTCTCAGTGTACTCGTGGGGCCCCTGATTTTCATCGGGGGAATGTTGCATCTCCTGCTGAGTCTTTTGCTTTCAAATGGAGTGATTTTTCGTGTGCAGGTTTGGTACCAATCCCTCCAGGATCTTCCAAGTGTATATTATCATGTATCTCTCTCGCCTGCGTTCGAGGGAATACAGATCAAGGACCTTCAATCGTTCCCAGTAGTTTAGGTGCCTTATCGTACGTATGTGTGCCGTGAAAGTTCTTTGTACACTCTCCAGGTCTGCAATGTCGCCAGCCTTAAGGGGGCCGTTAGTGTACAGCAGTATTCCAGCCTAGAGAGCACAATCGATTTGAAGAGAATTATCATGGGCTTGGCGTCCCTAGTTTTGAAGGTTCTCATTATCCATCCTATCATTTTCCTAGCAGATGAGGCAGATACATTGTTGTGGTCTTTGAAGGTGACATCCTCTGACATTATCACTCCCAGGTCCTTCACATTACTTTTCCGCTTTAGTGTATGGCTAGAATTTGTGGTATACCCTGACATATTTTTAATTTCTTCAAGTTTTCCATATCTGAGTAGTTGAATTTTCTCTTCGTTGAACTTCATATTGTTTTGAGTTGCCCATTCGAAGATTTGGTTGATGTCCGCTTGGAGTCTCGCGGTGTCTGCTATGGAGGTCACTGCCATGGTGATCCGGGTGTCATCTCTTCGTTTATATTTATATGCGTGAAAAAAAATAAGTTGAAGATAGAATGAGTTTAGTGTATATACAGTAAATACATTGTACTGATGCAACATAAATATATTTATTCAGAGGCCCAAAAAGATGGGATAGTAACATATTAGAGATGTATTACCATTATATTTGTAGCAAACAAACTCAAAAGTTAAATGACATTCAGATACGTATTCACAAATTCCCTGAGGTGCAGTCATCACAGGTACAGTCAGCACAGGTACAGTCATCACAGGTACAGTCATCACAGGTACAGTCATCACAGGTACAGTCATCACAGGTACAGTCATCACAGGTACAGTCATCACAGGTACAGTCATCACAGGTACAGTCATCACTGGTACAGTCATCACAGGTACAGTCATCACAGGTACAGTCATCACTGGTACAGTCATCACAGGTACAGTCATCACAGGTACAGTCATCACAGGTACAGTCATCACAGGTACAGTCATCACAGGTACAGTCATCACAGGTACAGTCATCACAGGTACAGTTGTCATGTGGGTTCGATTATGTGGATGGGGTAAAAATACTCACGTAGGCTGGTAGTACGTATAATATATAACAGGAAGAATGGGAAGCACCGTCAGCCGACCTGCCTCTCTCTGCTCCCTATCTTAGACTGACCCACCAGTGCCTACAGGGTGAGTGGTGTTTGAAATCATGCTATGGTTAGCAGCAACATGAATAACAGTCAGTGATTCACACAGACGGTTGGTAGTGAGTCATCTACTGGTACACTGGTTACTGGTAACTGGTTACTAGGAACTGGTACTACTACTGAGAGCTCGGTGATGCTAACGTATGTCGTCCTGACATACAACTAATACAAACTAGAGACGGCAGGTGTACGGCTTGGGCTGACTCTATACAATGTCAAAGTACACAACAATTGAACATTATAACATACATAAGTAGAATATTGGAATGGAAGCTTACGTAACTGAAACTATAATGAAATTGTAATGCAATACAAGGTATAATATAGCACAACTCATCGAATGAAACTCAACGTTGGGATTACACAATAGAAGTGATAAAAAAAAATTTGATCGATCGATCTGTATTCATATGATCTATGGATTCTGAGGAAGGAATATATACAAAGAAAGAAGTGTTTAACAGAAAGGCAGATTCGGTGCACTCAAATCTAGTCTGTTAACTCTCAGAATTCGGAGAGAACATGAACACAAAAAAATATTCTTGAATACTGATAAGTTGATTCTGTAATTATTCATCTATACAGGTTATTTACATTTAACCCCAACTCTGCTAGGGTGAGACTGACATATGCAGAATGGGTGTCATCTCTGGGACGATCAAACTCTGTTGCACTGGCTAACTCATGCCGTATTTGAGGCAAATCTGAATTGGTAGTAACAAATGATACTTGAGGATTTCTCAATACCTGTCATGTACATAGGGAATAACGACATTCAGGTTGATCATCTGACTGAGTATCAGAGGTAGAGAGTACAGGATCAGGAGGATTGTCAGAGTCTGTCACATTAGTCTGGGTTGGAACATCATTATCATCACATGCTAACTTCATATGATCTAAATGCGATTCTTTATACTGACCAGTACAAATTTCTCTAACCTTATACTTATTACCAGTGATATGTTCAACTACTCGATAAGGACCAACAAACTTTTGATCAAGCTTTGGCATTGCAGACGTTTTGTTAAAGTTAATCAGCATAACTCTCGAACCTACTTTGATTTTGGACGGCTTTGCTCTAGTGTTAGCGACTCTTGTAAATTCTGCTGTTGATTTATGAAGTGTTTCACGGATTCTTCTAAAAACACTTTGAGCTAAGCTGGTACGAGTTGCTATGAAATCATCAGGGTTGTAATTTGGTTTCGGATTAGAATATAGCAACTCATAAGTCAAACGTTTATCTACACCATACAATGCATAATGTGGAGTGTCACCTATAGAAACATTGTAAGCAGAATTTATAGCACACTGCACATCAGGTATAACTTCATCCCAAGTTTCACTGTTGGGATTGATAGTGGCTCTCTAGACATCAAGTACTTTCTTATTGGTTCGTTCCGCTAACCCATTGCTGGCAGGATGATGAGGAACAATGGTGTATTTAGAGATCTTGTACAAGGTACACAAATTTTCAAGAATCTCATTACAGAATTCACCACCATTATCCGTTACTAGGGACTTAGGGGTGGTATGCCTGCAGATAATGCGTTCTTTAAACGCTTTAGCTACTGTCACTGCAGTCTTATCTGCAATAGGGACTAACTCACAATAACTGGTGAAATGGTCTACCATAACACACAGATGTTTGTTGCCCTGGAGGGAACATTGGAAATTAGTTAACAAATCTAGCGCAACTCTTTCCCACGGTTCGCTAGTAGTTGGATACACTTGGATTGGATTAGGACCATTAGCATTACCTTTATGTTGCATGCAGACACGACATTTCTTAACACACTCAGAAATATCAGTTGCCATATGAGGCCAAAAGTATTTCAATCTGGCTTGTTTTACTGAACGATCCATACAAGGGTGCGCAACACATGGTACATCGTGAACTAGCTGTAAGGCTACATTCACTAGTGACTGCGGAATTACTAACTGGTATACTCTTCTGCTAGGAGTACCCAACTCGGCTGTTCGATACAGTAATTCTTGGTTCATGACAAAGTCACTAACGGGTGCTGGTGGCTTCACAGTCAGAATAAGATCTTCCTAGAGCAGGAATCGAATCACACCAGACCACATGGGATCTGCTCGTTGAGCATTCTTAACATCTTCGGCAGTAAATGGAGGGTCTGCAGTTACTATACTAACACATCACGATAAGGCATCTGCAACTACATTTGACTTGCCAGGTAAGTGTTCAAAGGTGGGATTGAACTCTTGGATAGTCAAGGTCCATCTGGCTAACCTTCCAGTAGGTTGTTTGTTCTGGAATGACAGTATCAGTGGAGCATGGTCTGTCAAGACATGAACAAAGTACTGATAAATAATGTCTCGGAAGTGCTTTAAAGACCATACTATTGCTAAAGCTTCTTGCTCAGTTACTGTATAATTAAGTTCAGCCTTTGTAAGGACTCGGCTAGCAAATGCAACTGCGTTGTACTTGCCATCAGTCTTCTGAGCTAGTACGGCACCTATGCCAATAGAACTAGCATCAGTTGTCAGATAGAAGGGCTTAGAAAAATCTGGAAATTTCAAAATTGGAGCAGATGTTAGCTTTTCTTTTAAAGTTTGGAATGCTCTTTCTTGACGGAAGGTCCAAACAAAAGGAGCATCTTTCTTAAGCAACCCAGAGGAGCAGCTATGGAAGAAAAATTGGCAATGAAAGATCTATAAAAACCTGCTAAGCCCACAAAGGATCTTACAGCATCAGCAGTTTTGGGAGTTGGAAAATTTAGTACTGCAGTTATTTTACTTTGGTCAGTCGTAACCCCTCTAGGAGTGACTACGTGACCAAGAAACTTGATTTCTGATCTGAAAAATTGACATTTAGACAGTTTGATCTTTAAATTGGCTTCTTCAAGCTTACCAAGTACTACATCAACTCTTTTCAAGTGTATCCACGTCTTTAGACATGACGATTACGTCATCTAAGTACACCATAAGTGCATTACCTATGAGACCTCTAAAGATATTAGTCATGAGCCTTGAGAACGTGATAGGGGAGGATCGTTATCCAAATGACATACGGAGGAAGTGATAATGACCTGTAGGAGTGGAGAATGCAGTTAGCTCTTGGCTGTCCTCGTGAAGAGGGACTTGCCAAAACCCTTGTAACAAATCCAGGGATGAAAAGACTTTGTTATCTCCGATGTTACGTAAAAGATCACCCAGTACAGGAAGTGGGAAGCGATCTGGAATAGTTTTCGCATTTAACTTCCTAAAGTCAATCACTGGGCGCCAAGTACCATCCTTCTTAGGCACTAGGATCAAGGGCGCATTCCAAGGGGAATTGCTAGGTGCAATAACTCCATCATCAAGCATTTGATTGATCAGTTCTTCTGCGACAGCAACTTGTGAATGAGGCATTCTGTACGCAGGTATATAGATAGGTCTAGTACCAGGTTCAAGTGGAATACGATGGGACAATAAGTTCGTTATACCCATATTCTCACCTGGTAAGGCAATGGCTTTACGACGTTTGTTCATCAGAGTCAACAAACACTTGACTTCATCTGGGAAGTCAGTGGGAGCTAAGCCGACCTGCCTCTCTCTGCTCCCTATCTTAGACTGACCCACCAGTGCCTACAGGGTGAGCGGTGTTTGAAATCATGCTATGGTCAGCAGCAACACGAATAACAGTGATTCACACAGACGGTTGGTAGTGAGTCATCTACTGGTACAATGGTTACTGGTAACTGGTTACTAGGAACTGATACTACTACTGAGACAGTCATCACAGGTACAGTCATCACAGGTGCAGTCATCACAGGTACAGCCATCACAGGTGCAGTCATCACAGGTACAGTCATCACAGGTACAGTCATCACAGGTACAGTCATCACAGGTACAGTCATCACAGGTGCAGTCATCACAGGTACAGTCATCACAGGTACAGTCATCACAGGTACAGTCATCACAGGTACAGTCATCACAGGTACAGTCATCACAGGTGCAGTCATCACAGGTACAGTCATCACAGGTACAGTCATCACAGGAGCAGTCATCACAGGTACAGTCATCACAGGTACAGTCATCACAGGTACAGTCATCAAAGGTACAGTCATCACTGGTGCAGTCATCGCAGGAACAGTCATCACAGGTGCAGTCATCACAGGTACTGTCATCACAGGTACAGTCATCACAGTTACAGTCATCACAGGTACAGTCATCGTAGGTACCGTCATCACAGATACAGTCATCACTAGGGCAGTCATGACAGGTACAGTCATCACTGGTGCAGTCATCACAGGTACAGTCATCCCAGGTATTGTCATCACAGGTACAGTCATCAAATGTAGTCATCACAGGTACAGTCACCACAGGTACAGTCATCACTTGTGCAGTCATCACAGGAAAAGTCATCACTGGCACAGCCATCACAGGGACAGTATCACAGGTACAGTCATCTCAGGTACAGTCATCTCAGGCACAGTCATCACAGGTACAGTCATCACATGTACAGTCATCACTGGTACAGTCATCACAGGTACAGTCATCACTTGTAGTCATCACAGGTGCAGTCATCACTGGTGCAGTCATCACGGGTACAGTCATCACAGGTACAGTCATCACAGGTACAGTCATCACAGGTACAGTCATCACAGGTACAGTCATCACAGGTGCAGTCATCACAGGTGCAGTCATCACAGGTGCAGTCATCACAGGTACAGTCATCACAGGTACAGTCATCACAGGTACAGTCATCACAGGTACAGTCATCACAGGTGCAGTCATCACAGGTGCAGTCATCACAGGTACAGTCATCACATGTACATTCATCACAGGTACAGTCATCACAGGTACTGTCATCACAGGTACAGTCATCACAGGTACAGTCATCACTGGTGCAGTCATCGCAGGTACAGTCATCACAGGCACAGTCATCACAGGTGCAGTCATCACAGGTACTGTCATCACAGGTACAGTCATCACAGTTACAGTCATCACAGGTACAGTCACCGTAGGTACCGTCATCACAGATACAGTCATCACTAGTGCAGTCATGACAGGTACAGTCATCACTGGTGCAGTCATCACAGGTACAGTCATCCCAGGTATTGTCATCACAGGAACAGTCATCAAATGTAGTCATCACAGGTACAGTCACCACAGGTACAGTCATCACTTGTGCAGTCATCACAGGAAAAGTCATCACTGGCACAGCCATCACAGGGACAGTCATCACAGGTACAGTCATCACAGGTACAGTCATCTCAGGTACAGCCATCTCAGGCACAGTCATCACAGGTACAGTCATCACATGTACAGTCATCACTGGTACAGTCATCACAGGTACAGTCATCACTTGTACAGTCATCACAGGTGCAGTCATCACTGGTGCAGTCATCACGGGTACAGTCATCACAGGTACAGTCATCACAGGTGCAGTCATCACAGGTACAGTCATCACAGGTACAGTCATCCCAGGTACAGTCATCACAGGTGCAGTCATCACAGGTACAGTCATCGCAGGTACAGTCATCACCGGTACAGTCATCACATGTAAAGTCATCACTGGTACAGTCATCACAGGTACAGTCATCACTTGTACAGTCATCACAGGTACAGTCATCACTGGTGCAGTCATCACTGGTACAGTCATCACAGGTTCAGTCATCACAGGTGCAGTCATCACTGGTGCAGTCATCACAGGTACAGTCATCACAGGTACAGTCATCACTTGTACAGTCATCACAGGTTCAGTCATCACAGGTACAGTCATCACAGGTACAGTCATCACAGGTTCAGTCATCACAGGTGCAGTCATCACTGGTGCAGTCATCACGGGTACAGTCATCACAGGTACAGTCATCACAGGTTCAGTCATCACAGGTGCAGTCATCACGGGTACAGTCATCACCGGTACAGTCATCACAGGTACAGTCATCACCGGTACAGTCATCACAGGTACAGTCATCACCGGTACAGTCATCACGGGTACAGTCATCACCGGTACAGTCATCACAGGTACAGTCATCACTGGTACAGTCATCACAGGTACAGTCATCACTGGTGCAGTCATCACTGGTACAGTCATCACAGGTACAGTCATCACCGGTACAGTCATCACAGGTACAGTCATCACTGGTACAGTCATCACAGGTACAGTCATCACTGGTACAGTCATCACAGGTACAGTCATCACGGGTGCAGTCATCACTGGTGCAGTCATCACGGGTACAGTCATCACAGGTACAGTCATCACGGGTGCAGTCATCACGGGTGCAGTCATCACCGGTACAGTCATCACAGGTGTTCGTGTTAGGACGCATGTACTCGTTTCCTCCACACGTCGGTGTCGTCACGTCTCATAGTTTCCATTTACAGTTTGCTTGTCGACGCCATCAAGGGCAAAGCTAAACTTATAACCAGTTAACCTTAGCAGACAAGATAAAATATTTGGTAAGGTGCGAACTTGCTCTCCAACAAGGCAGCTAGATGATAGACTGCTCATTGGGGATATAAAAAATAAAATTTCTAGGGGGAAAAAGAAACAGCATTTACAGAATTGTAAAAAACAGGTTGTGAAGTGCTGATGGGGTGTAAGCAATAAATATATGAAGGACCTCATAAACTAGCTTTCATGTAGGCTGGGAGGATGATCAAGCTGTCGAAATATTAATAACTCTGGAGACGTCAGTGAAAACTGCTATGCAACAAAAAACAATGAAAATACATGTTTTTTTAATGTACGAAAAGTTTATATAGCACAAATTATCTGAAGTTATGAAACTTGTAAAGTTTTTAGCTACATACGTCGAGGGGAGGCGGGAGGGTAGTACACTAGAAAATAAATAAAACTAACTAATTATGGTACTGTGTTTGTAAGTAAGCAACAATCTTATCGATTATGCAAGGAGTTAAGGAACATTAAGTCTGCGTGTAATTTGTTCATCACTAGTCAAGAAGACTTTCAGTATATGCACACTGAGAGAGATACACCTCTCAGTGCGTGTGCGTGTATATAAATGTATATATATATATATATATATATATATATATATATATATATATATATAAGGTTGCATTGGATGTCAGGCTGAAGGAAGATAGTATGGAGGAAGTGAATGTGTTCAGATATTCGGGAATAGATTTGTCATCACACTGGTCTATAAAAGACGAGGTGAGCCATAGAAATGAGGAGGGAAAAAGTGAGTCGTGCATTAATGAGTCTTTGGAGACAAATAATGTTATCCATGGCAGCAAAAAAAGAAAATACATGAGAGTATAGTGGTACCAACGCTCTTATATGGATGTGAAGCATGGGTTGTGAATGTTGTTGCAAGGAGGAGGCCGGAGGCAGTGGAGATATTCTGTCTGAGGGTAAAGTGTGGTATGACTATTATGTAGAGAATTCGTAGCTTAGAGATTATCCAGAGGGTTGAGGAGGGGTTGTTGAGGTGATTCGGACACGAAGAGAGAATAAAACAAAATAGATTTAGATAGTTAATTGCGCACCCCATATCCATCCTGTGGAGGGTAGCGCAAGAACATATGGATACACAAAAGGCCTAGGACCTAGGCCCCAAAAGGGTTAACAGTTGTACATTTGGATTTATACGTACATATCTATAGTTCACTTATCTGTTACAAGCAAATTTAGGAAATTTGCTTAGTATATCTGGTATCTTATTTTCATTAATAAGATATCTTGACATGTCACATAGGTTATTATACTGTCTGTCTCTGTATTCTTCAATAAGTGGACAATTAAGCACATAGTGTTCAAGAGAGTGACCATATGCCTGATCACATAATTTACATTTAGTTTGATCATCATCTGTGTCTCCCAAACTGCCAGAAGTACAGTGGACCCTCGAATTTCATAATCCCTTTTCTGTGTGTAAAACTATAGTTATCCTCTATAAAATGTATTTTTGTTTATATTTCCCATAAGAAAAAATGTAAATCCAATTAATCCATTCCAGACACCCAAAAATATTAACAAAAAATACATTTTATGGAGAATAACTATAGTTTTTCATTCAGAAAAGGGGTTATGGCTTGGTTATGACTTGGAGGGAAGGCGAGGTAGGGGTCGCCCTAGGAAAGACTGGAGGGAGGAGGTATAGAAGGTTTTGTGCATGTGAGGCTTAGACATCCAGGAAGCATGTGTGAGAGTGTTAGGAGTGAGTGGAAGCAAATAGTTTTTATGACGATGTGCTGTTGGAGTGTGTGCAAGGTAACATATGAAGGGGTTCAGGGAAACCGGTTAGCCAGAATTGAGTTTTCGAGGTGGGAAATACAATGTCTGCACTCTGAACGAGGGGGTAGGAATGTTTGTTATTTTGAACTGTAGTATAAGCACCCCTCTGACAAGACAGTGATGGAGTGAGTGGTGGTTTTGTTTGGTAAGTGTGGTTGAAATTAACTAAACAAGTTATTAAGGCTGACCTGGAGAGTGTACAAAGAACTTTCAGGGCACACATAGGTACGATAAGACACCTAAATTACTGGGAACGGTTGAAGACCCTTGTTCTGTATTCCCTGGAACGCAGGCGAGAGAGATACATGATAATATATACTTGGAAAATCCTAGAGGGATTAGTACCAAACTTGCACACGAAAATCACTCCATATGAAATCAAAAGACTCGGCAGAAGATGCAACATTCCCCCAATGAAAAGCAGGGGAGCCACGAGTACACTGAGAGACAGCACAGTAAGTATCAGGGGCCCAAGACTGTTGAACTGCCACCCAGCATACATAATGGGGATTACCAATAGGCCCCTGGCTGTCTTCAAGAAGGCACTGGACATGCAACTAAAGTCAGTACCTGACCAACCGGGCTATGGTTCGTATGTCTGTTTGCGTGCACCCAGCAGTAACAGCCTGGTTGATCAGACCCTGGTCCACCACGAGGCCTGATCTCAGACCGGGACACGGGGGCGCTGACCCCTGAAACACCCTCCAGGTAAACTCCAGGCAAACTCCAGGTTTTCACCACCAATCAAGAATCCTTTAATGTGAACTATGGGCCTATTTGGACTAAAGTGGACCGTGGCCTGGTAGGCAAAACTTTAGCTGAGGGTCCGTGGTTCGGTTCCCGGGAAGGGTGGAAGCATCTGGCGTATTTCCTTACACCTGTTGTCCCTGTTCATCCATCAGTAAAATTGATACCTGAGTGTTAGTGGACTGGTGTGGGTCGCATCCTGGGGACAAAACTGACATAATTTGCGTGAAATGCTCAGCATAACAAGTGGTTTTCTATATAGCAGTGTCACTGATGTCACCTATGGTCTGTATACCTTGTACATGTACCTGTAGAAATAAAGATAGTATTACTGTTATTAATCTCTAAGTGTATTTACTGAGGTATTGTATGTGCATAACACCCCCCCATCCCACGTGAACGTACACTGTCTCCAGTGCTGGAGAGAACACCAACACTGTGCTGGAGAGAACACCAACACTGTGCTGGAGAGAACACCAACACTGTGCTGGAGAGAACACCAACACTGTGCTGGAGAGAACACCAACACTGTGCTGGAGAGAACACCAACACTGTGCTGGAGAGAACACCAACACTGTGCTGGAGAGAACACCAACACTATTCAACTTGTGAGGCCTCTCAACCCACCACTTTCACCACTACAGGAAGATGGTGGAATGTTTTAAATAAAATCCAGTGGAGCCGAGGATGATGATGACGGGTGTTTAAAATTCCGCAATTCACAATTCCTCCTCTAAAGAACGTAAGATATTACTGTTAAATACAATAGTGACTGAAAAAAAAAAAGCAAAAATGTTAAGGTTAACACTAAAAATCTTTTGCAATAACCGAACTTTGTAAACATTTTATGGAATAAACAGGAATTTTTAGGAAAATGAAATTGTAAGTTTTCTGATATATTCTTTAAAATACATATATTCTTTTAAAATACATATTAAGAAATAAATAATCTACAATTATCAGTTTTTTCTAGCCTTCCTCGCAGTAAAATCATCCACTAGTTCATCAAAATTTGTTTGTCTAAGTTTGCCAGGTTGACTGCACAGTGTGGACAACCTCTCTTGAGACGCTCTGGCACTTAATTCATTTTTAATTCTTTTATGGCTTGAAAAAGACCTCTCTGACTAGCAGATTGTGACCATTAATAAGCTAAGACTACAGTGCGTTATGACAGCAAGTTTTAGAAAGGCATATGACAGTGTCAAAAATATTATACACCTTGGCAGGAGGTCTACTAGATTTTGAGGCCCTAGGCTTCAGCCTGCCAAGCCGACACTGACTGTCTCTCAGTGTATTCACTGAGGTACTGTATCCTCCATCCCACGTGAACATATACTCATCAGAAAATACAGTATATAAGTCATTAGGTTAGGTTAGGTTAGGTAAGGTTCGTCAGAAAACGGGACAAGTGTTTCCTGACGCGGATCCAAGTCAGATGATGACTCTCCGTTGGAGCTTTTGGTCATCTGACCAAGGCCTTCCACTGGCTTATAGGCCCACCCCCTTTAAAAATTATGGTCATAGTTATAACCATTTAGTTTATATAGTCATTTTTTTTTCGCCGGTATTCTTCCGGCCCGGGTCTGTTCCAAGTAGTGGTGACCCGGCCTTGGCTCCCTATCTGGGGAGTGTCTCGAGACTTAAGTCTCCCATGGGAGGAGGTACAAGTACCTCCTCA
>NC_091299.1:6040371-6174414 GCF_038502225.1 Cherax quadricarinatus
AGCAATTTCCCTGATTGTCCTACATAGTAGAGAAGGTCAGGCGTAGGTCAAGGAACTTTATAAACACCAGCTTAATTGGTTGGTGCATTCTTAATTAATCTGTTTGGCTATTCCTGTATTCTTAAAGACAATAATTATATTAAACTATTTCAGTGTATCTGATAGGGTATGTAGATTCTCATTGTAAAGTAGAACTAGCACATTTTTCGTGAAAGGTGCTTCCCCTAGTTACAGACCGCTAGCATGTTTTCTTAGCTGCTAGTAACGCTGCCTCAATAAAATCCTTAATATACCTTAATTTTGAGGGACTCGAAAATCTTATCAGTTTCATCGTCCTGAAATTTAAGGCTGCAAATATGTAAAGATCTCAGAAACACTCTGAGGAAAACGCTTCTTTTAGTCTTCATTTCAATGATTGGAATAAAAGTGAATGTACAAACCCATATTAGTTGCCTTCCTATGTACTGTAAATTTAAATCTCTTGTCGACACGTTGGAGTTTACCTGGAGTTTACCTGGAGAGAGTTCCGAGGGTCAACGCCTCCGCGGCCCGGTCTGTGACCAGGCCTAATGGTGGATCAGGGCCTCATCAGCCAGGCTGTTACTGCTGGCTGCACGCAATCCAACGAACGAGCCACAGCCCGGCTGGTCAGGTGCCGACTTTAGGTGCTTGTCCAGTGCCTGCTTGAAGACTGCCAGGGGTCTATTGGTAATCCCCCTTATGTATGCTGGGAGGCAGTTGAACAGTCTTGGGCCCCTGACACTTATTGTGTTTTCTCTTAACGTGCTAGTGACGTTAAGAGACAACACAATAAATGTCAGGGGCCAAAGACTAGAAGAATATTTAAAAATTAGAGTTCATTAATCCTTTCAAGCTTGATTGTGAGCTTAATCGATGTTTAATGATTAAATTTAAAGAGTCTGGACATAACTTCCGAGTGCCACATTGAAAGATTTAAGTTATTCCATATTGGCAGAAATAACGGGAGGGGGATCGGATAGCGTTATATATGTCCGGGATAACATGAATTGTTGCATAAAATCACGTATAAAATTCAATGAATTAGACAGTATCTGTGTAGGTAGAATTTTTAGGACAAGAAAAACTTTATTTTAGGTGTTATATACCGACTCCCTAACTTAGATAGCAACAGAGGGAGACTTCTTTGGGACGAAACTGTCAGAGCTTATAGACATGATAAGGTAGTAATTGCAGGGGATTTTAACTTTAGTCATATTGACTGCACTTCTTTGACGAAATTTGGAGTCTAGTGACTTCCTGAAGTAGTTCAGGACTGTTTTTCTGAATCAGTTTCTAACAGAACCTACCAGAGGTAATAATCTGCTACACCTGGTTTTGTTAAATAAGGAAACTCCTCAATAATCTTGAGATCAGTGAAGAGCTTGGTGGAAGTGATCGTAAATCTATTACTTGGGAAAACGAGAATAAGGATAACACGGTAAAAGTCTCCAATTTTTATTCTGCCGATTATAATAGATTTATGGGACACCTGTTTACTCTTAACTGGGGAAATCTGTCTAATAATTTTGTTGAAGATGATGCTTATAATAACAACTGGATCTGCGATTATATATTTTTTCTTAGTAATGTACAATGTGCCCAAAGTAAATTATTTCCCAGAGAGAAATTAAGTCAGGTAAGTACGATCTCAAGTGCATGAATGGGAGACTAAAACATCTATTACAAAAATTAAAATTGTATAGACATATCAAAAGAGGAGAGGTTAACTTTAATGACCAATAAATTCATTTTAAAAGAGGTAAATAGGGGATTAGGAAGACTAAAGAAAGCAATGAAACTAAATTAGTTAGAGAATCAAAGACAACCCAAAATGGGTTTTCAAGTTTATAGGACAAAAATCAGGAAAAAAATAGAGCCATTGAAAACTAGGTGTGGACAGTTTAGTGATACTAAACAGGAAATTTGCTCTCTTTTTAAAGGTTATTTCTTGTCAGTTTTCACACAGGAAGACATAAATGATATCCCAGTAATCAATAATTATTCAGGCCCTGAAGAAAACAAATTAAGTAATATTACATTCACGACTGACATGGTTAATAAACAATTAAACAAATTAAAATTAAGTCCGTTGGCCATGACGAACTATTTTCAAGTGTACTTAAATAGTGCAAGTGTGAACTATTTTCAAGTGTACTTAAATAGTGCAAGTGTGAACTATTTTCAAGTGTACTTAAATAGTGCAAGTGTGAACTTAGTCGCTAACGAGCGTGTTTTATGCGTCCATCCATACTGGTGTTGTGCCAGAGATGTGGTAGATGGCAAATGTAATTCCTATATTTAAATCATGGGATACGTCAGTTTCATCAAATTACCGTCCAACAAGCCTGACTTTTATAGTAGGCAAATCATTAGAATCAATTATAGCCGATATTATTCGAAGCCACCGTAATGAGCATAATTTGATTAATGAGTCTCAGCATAGATTCACTAGAGGTCGTTCCTGCCTGTCAAGTTTACTTTCTTTAATAAAGCATTTGAGGCAGTGAACAAGATAAAGAACAATATTGTTTATTTGGATTTCAATAAGGCCTTCGATAGAGTACCTCACAAAAAACTTAAGACAAGTAGCAGCTCATGGTACTGGAGATAAAGTTCGAACATAGATCGAAGCATGGCTGACCAAGAGGAAGCAAAGAGTTTGTATAATGGTATTAAGTCTGAATGGGGACTGGTCACTAGATGCCCATTGTTGTTCATAATTGACATATATGACCTTAACGAAGGAATAGCAAGTGACATGAGTAAATTCGCTGATGATACAGAAATGGGCCGAATAATAGATTGTGAGGAGTGCACCAACGAACTTCAGGAGGATTTGGACAAAAGTGGCAGATGCATTTCAGTGTGGACAAGTGTAAAGTCGTAGTCCCAGGGAACGAAAAAAGCCACTCATAGTTATAAACTAAGTGATGTAGAGCTTTATCATACAAAATGTGTAAAATACTTGGGCTTGGGAGTCATGGTAAGCAGAAATCTGAAGCCAAGGCAACAGTACATAAGTGTGAGCAATAAGGCTAACAGATTACTTGGATTTATATCAAGAAGTATATATAACAGGAGTCCAAAAGTTATTTTGCAGCTTTATACATCAATATTGAGATCTCACTTAGATTATGCTGCTCAGATTTTGTTTCCTTACTACAGAATGGATAGAAATGCATTGCAGAACATACAAACAAAGATGACAAAATTAATATATTGTATAAAGAATCTCATACGAGGACAGACTGAGAGTCTTGAACCTTCCCTCTCTTGAGAGACATAGAATGAGGCTAGATATCACTGAGGTATATAAGTGGAAGACAGGCATAAACAAATGCGATATAAATAAAGTACTGAGGATATCGAATCAAGTAAGAACTAGAAATAACAGATATAAGTTAAATCAATTTAAATTTAAAGAGGACGTAAGAAAGCATTGGTTTTTAAACAGAATTGTTGAGTGGAATAACCTGCCGCGTCTGGTCCATCATTTACAGAATCTCAAGAAGGTCCAGAAATCGGAAACCAGACCGGTTCCGAAAATGAAATGACTACATTTTGACGACAGCCTGCAAGAACTGTAGATAACGACCATTCAGAAGAGAAAACCAACTGTAAACATGGTATGACCTTAAAGATACTCAGAAGCTTAGGCAGGTTGAATAGACGTTCACTGACATTATGGAAAGTGGGACATGGACTAAAGTCTAAAAAACAAATAAATCACGGTGATGCGCCAGGGAAAGGAGAGGTTTGATCCAAGGAAGAACATAACTCCGATAAAGAGCCCTTCACCGGGAGACTCACCAGCGGGTGTTGTTGATAAGTGGGTGGACAGGAGGAAGGGTCCAGGTCGTCAGGTAGTGTGGGCGGGGCAGCGTCCAGGTCGTCAGGCAGTGAGGGCGAGGCAGGGTGGGGATAACCCATACTCACGCCCATACTCACTGTCACCATCATCAACAACACCTGTCAAGGACATTATACGTAAATTATGGTAAAGAAAAAAAATGAAAGTAAAAGTCATAATAGCTGGACTGGAGCAATACTGTGGCTGAAATAAGATCGGGACTGGGACAATGCCGTGACTGCAACAACACCATGGCGGCTGCAATGGTTTACAAATAACCTGCGTTCTGCAGAGGAAATTCAGACGACCGTAAAGTCTTAATGTAAAACAAGTTCTGAAGTAAGACAAGTTCAGAAGACAAGTTCTGAAGTAAGACACACATGTAAGGCACCGCGTGTCTTACGTACTTGTATGTTATAATGGTAGAATCACCGACAAAATATTAGATAAAAGCCCACAGATGAAGCTAACTAATGTGGTTAACGTCTCACTAAACACTGAATTATATTGGGACTTCAGTATCCCAATCATTTCCTTACTGTCATCTGTGTAAATCCCATTACGTCTAACACCTTCTAAGGAGGTACAGGTGAACACTGAGATGGGTGACTGACAGATGGGTGATAGAGGTGCTGGTGAACACTGAAATGGTTGACTGACAGATGGGTGGTGGAGGTACTAGTGAACACTGAGATGGGTGACTGACAGATGGGTGATGGAGGTACTAGTGAACACTGAGATGGGTGACTGACAGATGGGTGATGGAGGTACTAGTGAACACTGAGATGGGTGACTGACAGATGGGTGGTGGAGGTACTGGTGAACATTGAGATGGGTGACTGACAGATGGGTGATGGAGGTACTGGTGAACATTGAGATGGGTGACTGACAGATGGGTGATGGAGGTACTGGTGAACACTGAGATGGGTGACTGACAGATGGGTGATGGAGGTACTGGTGAACATTGAGATGGGTGACTGACAGATGGGTGATGGAGGTACTGGTGAACACTGAGATGGGTGACTGACAGATGGGTGGTGGAGGTACTGGTGAACATTGAGATGGGTGACTGACAGATGGGTGATGGAGGTACTAGTGAACACTGAGATGGGTGACTGACAGATGGGTGGTGGAGGTACTGGTGAACATTGAGATGGGTGACTGACAGATGGGTGATGGAGGTACTGGTGAACACTGAGATGGGTGACTGACAGATGGGTGATGGAGGTACTAGTGAACATTGAGATGGGTGACTGACAGATGGGTGATGGAGGTACTGGTGAACACTGAGATGGGTGACTGACAGATGGGTGATGGAGGTACTAGTGAACATTGAGATGGGTGACTGACAGATGGGTGATGGAGGTACTGGTGAACACTGAGATGGGTGACTGACAGATGGGTGATGGAGGTACTAGTGAACACTGAGATGGGTGACTGACAGATGGGTGGTGGAGGTACTAGTGAACACTGAGATGGGTGACTGAGAGATGGGTGGTGGAGGTACTAGTGAACACTGAGATGGGTGACTGAGAGATGGGTGGTGGAGGTACTGGTGAACACTGAGATGGGTGACTGACAGATGGGTGGTGGAGGTACTAGTGAACACTGAGATGGGTGACTGAGAGATGGGTGGTGGAGGTACTGGTGAACACTGAGATGGGTGACTGACAGATGGGTGGTGGAGGTACTAGTGAACACTGAGATGGGTGACTGAGAGATGGGTGGTGGAGGTACTGGTGAACACTGAGATGGGTGACTGGGTGATGGAGGTACTGGTGAACATTGGGATGGGTGACTGAGAGATGGGTGATGGAGGTACTGGTGAACATTGGGATGGGTGACTGACAGATGGATGATGGAGGTACTGGTGAACATTGGGATGGGTGACTGAGAGATGGGTGACGGAGGTACTGGTGAACATTGGGATGGGTGACTGAGAGATGGGTGACGGAGGTACTGGTGAACATTGGGATGGGTGACTGACAGATGGGTGATGGAGGTACTGGTGATGGGTGACTGAGAGATGGGTGACGGAGGTACTGGTAATGGGTGAATGAGAAATGGGTGGAGGTACTGGTGATGAGTGACTGAGAGATGGGTGATGGAGGTACTGGTGATGGGTGACTGAGAGATGGGTGATGGAGGTACTGGTGAACATTGATGGGTGACGAAAGTACAGGAGTACTAGTGATGGGTGACTGAGAGATGGGTGATGGAGGTACTGGTGATTGGTGACTGAGAGATGGGTGATGGAGGTACTAGTGATGGGTGACTGAGATATGGGTGATGGAGGTACTAGAGATGGGTGATGGAGGTACTGGTGATGGGTGACCGAGAGATGGGTGATGGAGGTACTGGTGATGGGTGACTGAGAGATGGGTGATGGAAGTACTGGTGATGGGTGACTGAGAGATGGGTGATGGAGGTACTAGTGATGGGTGACTGAGAGATGGGTGATGGAGGTACTGGTGATTGGTGACTGAGAGATGGGTGATGGAGGTACTAGTGATGGGTGACTGAGATATGGGTGATGGAGGTACTAGAGATGGGTGATGGAGGTACTGGTGATTGGTGACTGAGAGATGGGTGATGGAGGTACTAGTGATGGGTGACTGAGATATGGGTGATGGAGGTACTAGAGATGGGTGATGGAGGTACTAGAGATGGGTGATGGAGGTACTAGTGATGGGTGATGGAGGTACTAGAGATGGGTGATGGAGGTACTAGTGATGGGTGACTGAGAGATGGGTGATGGAGGTACTGGTGATGGGTGACTGAGAGATGGGTGATGGAGGTACTAGTGATGGGTGACTGAGATATGGGTGATGGAGGTACTAGAGATGGGTGATGGAGGTACTAGTGATGGGTGATGGAGGTACTAGTGATGGGTGATGGAGGTACTAGAGATGGGTGATGGAGGTACTAGTGATGGGTGACTGAGATATGGGTGATGGAGGTACTAGTGATGGGTGATGGAGGTACTAGTGATGGGTGATGGAGGTACTAGTGATGGGTGATGGAGGTACTAGAGATGGGTGATGGAGGTACTTGTGATGGCTGTCTGAGATATGGGTGATGGAGGTACTAGAGATGGGTGATGGAGGTACTAGAGATGGGTGATGGAGGTACTAGTGATGGGTGATGGAGGTACTAGTGATGGGTGATGGAGGTACTAGAGATGGGTGATGGAGGTACTAGTGATGGGTGATGGAGGTACTAGTGATGGGTGATGGAGGTACTAGTGATGGGTGATGGAGGTACTAGAGATGGGTGATGGAGGTACTAGTGATGGGTGACTGAGATATGGGTGATGGAGGTACTAGAGATGGGTGATGGAGGTACTAGAGATGGGTGATGGAGGTACTAGTGATGGGTGATGGAGGTACTAGTGATGGGTGATGGAGGTACTAGTGATGGGTGATGGAGGTACTAGTGATGGGTGATGGAGGTACTAGTGATGGGTGATGGAGGTACTAGTGATGGGTGATGGAGGTACTAGTGATGGGTGATGGAGGTACTAGTGATGGGTGATGGAGGTACTGGTGATGGGTGACTGAGAGATGGGCGGAGGTACTGGTGATAATTTATCCTGAAGAATGAGTCAGCATTAAAATTCAAATATTAGTGTTGGTTATGGTAGCGTGGATGGTAGCGTGGATGGTAGCGTGGATGGTAGCGTGGATGGTAGCGTGGATGGTAGCGTGGATGGTAGCGTGGATGGTAGCGTGGGTGGTAGCGTGGATGGTAGCGTGGATGGTAGCGTGGATGGTAGCGTGGATGGTAGCGTGGGTGGTAGCGTGGATGGTAGCGTGGATGGTAGCGTGGATGGTAGCGTGGGTGGTAGCGTGGATGGTAGCGTGGATGGTAGCGTGGATGGTAGCGTGGATGGTAGCGTGGATGGCAGCGTGGATGGTAGCGTGGATGGTAGCGTGGATGGTAGCGTGGATGGTAGCGTGGATGGTAGCGTGGATGGTAGCGTGGATGGCAGCGTGGATGGTAGCGTGGATGGTAGCGTGGATGGTAGCGTGGATGGCAGCGTGGATGGTAGCGTGGATGGCAGCGTGGATGGTAGCGTGGATGGCAGCGTGGATGGTAGCGTGGATGGTAGCGTGGATGGTAGCGTGGATGGCAGCGTGGATGGTAGCGTGGATGGTAGCGTGGATGGCAGCGTGGATGGTAGCGTGGATGGTAGCGTGGGTGGTAGAGTGGATGGTAGCGTGGATGGTAGCGTGGATGGTAGCGTGGATGGTAGCGTGGGTGGTAGAGTGGATGGTAGCGTGGATGGTAGCGTGGATGGTAGCGTGGATGGTAGCGTGGATGGTAGCGTGGATGGCAGCGTGGATGGTAGCGTGGATGGTAGCGTGGATGGCAGCGTGGATGGTAGCGTGGATGGTAGCGTGGGTGGTAGAGAGGATGGTAGCGTGGATGGTAGCGTGGATGGTAGCGTGGATGGTAGCGTGGATGGTAGCGTGGATGGCAGCGTGGATGGTAGCGTGGATGGTAGCGTGGGTGGTAGAGTGGATGTTAGTGTGGATGGTAGCATGGATGGTAGCGTGGATGGTAGCGTGGATGGTAGCGTGGATGGTAGCGTGGATGGTAGCGTGGATGGTAGCGTGGATGGTAGCGTGGGTGGTAGAGTGGATGGTAGTGTGGATGGTAGCATGGATGGTAGCGTGGATGGTAGCGTGGATGGTAGCGTGGATGGTAGCGTGGATGGTAGCGTGGATGGTAGCGTGGATGGTAGCGTGGATGGTAGCGTGGATGGTAGCGTGGATGGTAGCGTGGGTGGTAGCGTGGGTGGTAGAGTGGATGGTAGTGTGGATGGTAGCGTGGAAGGTAGCGTGGATGGTAGCGTGGATGGTAGCGTGGGTGGTAGTGTGGATAGTAGTGTGGATGGTAGCGTGGGTGGTAGCGTGGATGGTAGCGTGGATGGTAGCGTGGGTGGTAGCGTGGGTGGTAGAGTGGATGGTAGTGTGGATGGTAGCGTGGGTGGTAGCGTGGATGGTAGCGTGGATGGTAGCGTGGATGGTAGCGTGGATGGTAGCGTGGATGGTAGCGTGGATGGTAGCGTGGATGGTAGCGTGGGTGGTAGCGTGGGTGGTAGTGTGGGTGGTAGCGTGGATGGTAGCGTGGGTGATAGCGTGGATGGTACCGTGGATGGTAGCGTGGATGGTAGCGTGGGTGGTAGCGTGGGTGGTAGAGTGGATGGTAGTGTGGATGGTAGCGTGGGTGGTAGGGTGGATGGTAGCGTGGATGGTAGCGTGGATGGTAGCGTGGATGGTAGTGTGGATGGTAGCGTGGATGGTAGCGTGGATGGTAGTTTGGGTGGTAGCGTGGGTGGTAGAGTGGATGGTAGTGTGGATGGTAGCGTGGGTGGTAGCGTGGATGGTAGCGTGAGTGGATGGTAGCGTGAGTGGATGGTAGCGTGAGTGGATGGTAGCGTGAGTGGATGGTAGCGTGAGTGGATGGTAGTGTGGATGGTAGCGTGAGTGGATGGTAGCGTGGATGGTTGCGTGGGTGGTAGCGTGAGTGGTAGCGTGGATGGTAGTGTTGGTGGTAGCGTGGATGGTAGCGTGGATGGTAGCGTGGATGGTAGCGTGGATGGTAGCGTGAACGGTAGAGTGGACGGTAGCGTGGATGGTAGTGTGGATGGTAGCGTGGATGGTAGCGTGGATGGTAGCGTGGATGGTAGCGTGGATGGTAGCGTGGATGGTAGCGTGGATGGTAGCATGGATGGTAGTGTGGATGGTAGCATGGGTGGTAGCTTGGATGGTAGCGTGGATGGTAGCGTGGGTGGTAGCTTGGATGGTAGCGTGGATGGTAGCGTGGATGGTAGCCTGGATGATAACGTGGATGGTAGCATGGATGGTAGCTTTAATGGTAGCGTAGGTGGTAGAGTGAATGGTAGTGTGTATGTTAGCGTGGATGGTAGCGTGGATGGTAGCGTGGGTGGTAGCTTGGATGGTAGCGTGGATGGTAGCGTGGATGGTAGCCTGGATGATAACGTGGATGGTAGCGTGGATGGTAGCTTTGATGGTAGCGTAGGTGGTAGAGTGGATGGTAGTGTGTATGTTAGCGTGGATAGTAGCGTGGCTGTTAGCGTGGCTGCTAGCGTGGATGGTAGCGTGGATCGTAGCGTGGATGGTAGCGTGGCTGCTAGCGTGGATGGTAGCGTGGATGGTAGCGTGGATGGTAGCGTGGATGGTAGCATGGATGGTAGCGTGGCTGCTAGCGTGGATGGTAGCGTGGATGGTAGCATGGATGGTAGCGTGGATGGTAGCGTGGATGGTAGCGTGGGTGGTAGCGTGGGTGCTAGAGTGGCTGCTAGCGTCGGTGCTAGTGTTGATGCTAGCGTAGATGGCAGCGTGGATGCTAGGGTAGATGTTAATGTGGATGCTAGCGTAGCTGCTAGTGTGGATGCTAGAGTGGCTGCTAGCGTGGATGCTAGCGTGGCTGCTAGCGTGGCTGTTAGCGTGGCTGCTAGCGTGGATGGTAGCGTGGCTGCTAGCGTGGATGGTAGCGCGGATGGTAGCGTGGATGGTGGCGTGGATGGTAGCGTGGATGCTAGTGTGGATACTAGAGTGGCTGCTAGCGTGGCTGCTAGCGTGGATGGTAGCGTGAATGGTAGCGTGGATGCTAGCGTGGATGCTAGCGTGGATGGTAGCATGGATGCTAGTGTGGATGGTAGAGTCGCTGTTAGCGTGGCTGCTAGCTTGGATGGTAGCGTGGATGGTAGCGTGGATGGTAGCGTGGATGCTAGCGTGGGTGCTAGAGTGGATACTAGCGTAGCTGCTAGTGTGGATGTAAGAGTGGCTGCTAGCGTGGCTGTTAGCGTGGCTGCTAGTATGGATGCTAGAGTGGCTGCTAGCGCGGCTGCTAGCGTGGATGGCAGCGTGGATGGTAGCGTGGATGGTAGCGTGGATGGTAGCGTGGATGGTAGCGCGGATGGTAGGGTGGATGGTAGCATGGGTGGTAGCGTGGATGGTAGCATGGGCGGTAGCGTGGATGGTAGCGTGGGTGGTAACGTGGATTGTAGCGTGGATGTTGGAGTGGCTGCTAGCGTGGCTCCTAGTGTTGATGCTAGCGTAGATGGCAGCGTGGATGCTAGTGTGGATGGTAGCGTGGATGGTAGCGTGGATGGTAGCATGGGTGCTAGAGTGGCTGTTAGCGTGGCTGCTAGCGTGGATGGTAGCATGGATGGTAGCGTGGATGGTAGCGTGGGTGCTAGAGTGGCTGTTAGCGTGGCTGCTAGTGTGGATGGTAGCGTGGATGGTAGCGTGGATGGTAGCGTGGATGGTAGTGTGGATGGTAGCGTGGGTGCTAGAGTGGCTGCTAGCGTGGCTGCTAGCGTGGATGGTAGCGTGGATGGTAGCGTTTATGCTAGCGTGGGTGCTAGTGTGGATACTAGCGTAGCTGCTAGTGTGGCTGTTAGCGTGGCTGCTAGTGTGGATGCTAGAGTGGCTGCTAGCGTGGCTGTTAGCGTGGCTGTTATCGTGGCTGTTAGCGTGGCTGTTAGCGTGGCTGCTAGCGTGGATGGTAGCGTGGATGGTAGCGTGGATGCTAGCGTGGGTGCTAGAGTGGATACTAGTGTAGCTGCTAGTGTGGATGCTAGAGTGGCTGCTAGCATGGCTGTTAGTGTGGCTGTTAGCATGGCTGCTAGTGTGGATGGTAGTGTGGCTGCTAGCGTGGATGGTAGCATGGATGCTAGAGTGGCTGTTAGTGTGGCTGTTTGTGTGGATGCTAGCGTAGATGGTAGCGTGGATGCTAGCGTAGATGGTAGCGTGGATGGTAGCGTAGATGGTAGCATGGATGCTAGAGTGGATGCTAGAGTGGATGCTAGCGTGGCTGTTAGCCTGGATGCTAGCGTAGATGGTAGCGTGGATGCTAGCGTAGACGGTAGCGTGGATGCTAGCATGGCTGCAAGTGTGGATGCTAGCGTGGCTGCTAGCGTGGATGCTAGCATGGATGCTAGCGTGGATGGTAGCGTGGCTGCTAGCATGGCTGCTAGAGTGGATTCTAGTGTGGATGCTAGCGTAGATGGTAACGTGGATGCTAGCGTAGACGGTAGCGTAACCTAGAAGTTACTGACAATGCAACATTAACTGCTTCAGCAGACGTGGTTGGAACTCTGGGATGATGATGATGATGATGATGATGATGATGATGTGTATTAATGTGTATCGTACTCAGAAAACCTCACTCTAACTAAATTTATGAAAATAATACTGGCCAGAATTATAACACAAATCTATATAGCTTATCTGAGATTCCTGGAGTTGTCTTGTCCAGTCGTCTGATATCTCAAGTTATGCAGTAATGCACATCCAACAATTTCGCCTCCTATTTGAGAGGTATCAGCCCAATTTTACCTCTAGAGTACGAAAAACTCTTCCCATTATTAACTACCGTTCTGTTCAATTCAAACAAAAAATGGCGAGTATCTCTTGCACATGCGCAGAGCCTCCCTGTCGACTCCATTCTCTTCTTTTAAAAATACACTTTTAATCAGGTTTATTTACACAGCATAATATTGGAAAATTATTTTCCACACCAGCAACCAACTTTATTTCTGCAAAGTGGAGTACAGAATATAATTGACATTTGAATAACTAACGTGTAAAAACTACCTCATACAAAGCCCATTGTTATGCTGAAGATTTCGGACAGACTTAAAATTAGCTTTTAATTACCTGACAATGAGACCAATATAGTGGTTTACTAGACTACTATAGTTTACCATATTTGATATTTAGATACTGTAACAATTTGGTATATAAACTGTGATATGTTGAGAGTATTACAAGTTGAACCAGGTTTTTAGTTAGTGAGAACTTCTGCGTGAAACTCCATTATAGAGCGGGAAACATTACGTGGTTCCTATATAGAAAGAAATACTATAACTGAAGCAAAGAATGAGGGTTGTTAGTGGATGGGGGGAAGGAGGGGTAATTGTTATGTCACCAATAATTGTGGAGGGAGAGGGAGGGAGAGAATTAGAGGTGAGAATATGTTGCTCACCTTGAGGAACTCCACCATTACCCAAACATCTGTTTCTGCAGCCTCTCCTTAGGGGAAACAAGGATCATTCCATCTGTCAAGTTACCTTGCTACATATCTCTCACCCGTGGGTGTGGCCCAGCCTTTCTGGACCATTGTTGTCTACAAAAGCACGACACGTGAGCTGCGAGTTAAGTAGCCAGCACAATTACACTAGCTTGTTACAATCTAGTGCGCAAGGTACTCATTTGTGTCCCCAGATCACCTGCATACTGATAAAATCTCATTTCAATAATTCGTCGTCCATCCATTGCCTGTTTACACAGTCGCTGCATTATAAACCTATTACACAGGTCAAAATACCTCGTAGCTCTCTCTCTCTCTCTCTCTCTCTCTCTCTCTCTCTCTCTCTCTCTCTCTCTCTCTCTCTCTCTCTCTCTCTCTCTCTCTCTCTCTCTCTCTCTCTCTCTCTCCGACTCAGTTTTTACAGTAAGACTGATCCTAGTACTTTGCCGAATATTTCATCAATCAGTCTCACACCAACTTCCTCGATTTTTTTAAATGACAAAGACTACCCAGTGAAGAATTTAAAACATGTTTCTAAAACTCGTGTTGGACTTCCTACCAACAAGTCTTTCTGCCACAAATCAGCGAGGCTCCATAAACACAGCGCCAATATTCAACAGTCCACTTAAGAACATAAGAACATAAGAACGAAGGAACACTGCAGAAGGCCTACTGGCCCATGCGAGGCAAGTCCAAGTCTCCTACCGGCTTAAGCCAATGCACCCAACCTAGTCAGGTCAGGTCACATTGACTTAAGGGAGGAACACGGCAACCGACCTGGTAGCACAAGCTATGAGGTCCAACTCACACCCACCCACATCCACTCATGTATTTATCCAACCTATTTTTAAAGCTACACAACGTTCTGGCCTCTATAACTGTACTCGGGAGTTTGTTCCACTCATCCACAACTCTATTACCAAACCAGTACTTTCCTATATCCTTCCTGAATCTGAATTTTTCCAACTTAAAACCATTGCTGCGAGTCCTGTCTAGGCTAGATATTTTCAGCACACCATTTACATCCCCTTTATTTATTCCTGTCTTCCATTTATACACCTCAATCATATCCCCCCTAATTCTACGTCTTTCTAGAGAGTGCAGATTCAGGGCCCTCAGTCTATCCTCATAGGGAAGGTTTCTGATACATGGGATCAACTTTGTCATCCTCCTTTGTACATTTTCCAGAGAATTTATCTCCATTCTGTAATACGGTGACCAAAACTGTGCAGCATAATATAAATGAGGCCTAACCAAGGATGTATAGAGTTGAAGAACAACCTGAGGACTCCTATTATTTATGCTTCTTGATATGAAGCCAAGGATTCTATTCGCTTTATTGCGAACACTTATGCACTGTTGTCTTGGTTTCAGATTACTGTTAACCAGAACTCCTAAATCTTTTTCGCAATCCGTAATATTAAGATCTACATTATTTAGTTTATATGTGGCATGGTTATTGTCCTGTCCAACATTTAGAACTTTGCATTTGTCTATATTAAACTGCATCTGCCACTTCTCCGACCACTGCATCAGTCTATTCAAATCTTCCAGGAGTGCTCGAATGTCCTCGTCAGAATGGATTCGACGGCCTATTTTGGTGTCATCGGCAAACTTGCCGATGTCGCTCTTTATGCCCTCATCTATGTCGTTTATGTAGATTGTGAACAGCAGGGGGCCCAACACTGACCCCTGTGGAACACCGCTCGTGACGCTTCCCCACTCTGATTTCTCCCCATTTATGCAAACTCTCTGCTGCCTATTTGTCAACCATGCCTCTATCCAGGAAAAAATTTCTCCTCCTATTCCATGTGCTTTAATTTTCCTCAATAGTCTCTGATGTAGGACCCTGTCAAAAGCCTTACTGAAGTTCATATACACAATATCATATTCATTACCATGATCTACCTCCTCAAATACCTTAGTGAAAAAAGTTAATAAATTCGTAAGGCAGGAACGCCCCTTTGTAAAACCATGCTGAGATTCGTTGATTAATTTATGCTTTTCAAGGTGGCTACGAACTGCCTCGGCAATTATTGATTCCATAAATTTTCCCACTATGGAGGTTAGGCTTATTGGTCTATAGTTCGAAGCTAAGGACCTGTCACCTGTTTTGAAAATAGGTATCACATTTGCCATTTTCCACTTATCTGGCACCATGCCAGTTTGTAGTGATATGTTGAAAAGATTAGCCAAAGGTGTGCTAAGCTCCTCTTTACATTCCTTTAGAACCCTTGCATACAGTTCATCAGGGCCTGGGGATTTGTTAGGTTTTAATTTATCTATTTGCCTAAGGACCATGTCACTTGTGACCCTAATCGTGCACAGTTTATTATCGTCCTGTTCTACATAATTTATCATTACTGGAATATCGCTGGTATCCTCCTGTGTAAAAACTGAGAGGAAGTATGTGTTAAAAATTCTACACATTTCCTTATCACTGTCAGTGAGCTGACCCGAGGAACTTTTGAGTGGGCCTATCTTGTCCCTGATCTTACTTCTGTATACCTGAAAGAATCCTTTTGGGTTAGTCTTCGATTCTCTTGTAACTTTAACCTCATAATCTCTTTTTGCTTTTCTAATTCCCTTTTTTATTTCTCTCTTTAACTGAATATATCGATTTCTTAATTGCCCCTCTCCTCTTTTGATTTGCCTATATATGCCAATCAGATATTTTAATCTATTGTTCATCCATTTAGGATCATTTTTGTTTGATCTGATTTCCCTATTTGGAACATAATTTGACTGAGCAGCTAGAACTATGCCCTGGAAAGCATCATATCGGCAACCATCACCACCTACCTGACCCTTAGTCAGGTCATTCCAGTTCAGCCCACCTAAGTAATTTTTCAGTCCTATGAAATCAGCCAAGCGAAAGTCAGGGACGGAGACTTGATTGCCATTATTAGGGGAATTCCATGATATATTAAAACTGAGTGATTTGTGATCACTTTCCCCAAGCTCATCATTAACCTCAAGATTATTAATTAGTGTTTCCCTACTGGCAAGAACCAAGTCAAGGAGGTTATTTCCCCTAGTTGGCTCTGTCACAAACTGTTTTAAAAAACAATCCTGGATCGTATCAAGAAAGTCACCTGACTCTAAATTTCCTGTCAAATTGCTCCAGTCAATCTGTCTATAGTTGAAATCTCCCATTAGCACAACATTTTCGTATGTAGATGCCTTACGAATTTCGTCCCATAGAAGTTTACTGCACTCCCTATCAAGATTTGGGGCCCTGTAAATCACACCCAAAATTAGTTTTTCTCGGCCCTCGAGAAGCTGTAACCAAACAGATTCAGTGGCTGACGCTTCTAATTTAATATCTTGTCTAACACAACAATTTAAATTGTCTCTGACATACATCGCTACTCCACCACCTTTCCTGTTGACCCTGTCAGTGTGGAATAATTTATAGCCTTGTATGTGACATTCAGAGGGCATCTCTCTATCTTTCAGATTGAGCCAGGTCTCTGTTATAGCAATAATATCTATGTTTCCTGCACTTGCAATTAATCTTAGCTCATCTATCTTATGTCTTACACTCCTGCTATTAGTATAGTAAACCTTAAGGGAGCTAGTCCCTTGCTGCCCTCTGCTGTCCCCCTTTGTTTGCTGACCTGATCTATTGTCTTTATTTATAACTTCATGCTGAATGCCTTTTATACATTTACTGTTTCCAACCCTAGTGTTGCAACCTGCTTGTTTCCCACACACACCCATACCTCTATCTTCCATCAGTTTAAAATCATAGGCATTTCACCAATGGCCTTCTCAATCGAGTCTGCAAGTGCTACCACCCCTGCCCCAGAGAGATGTACCCCATCCCTTGCATACATATCATGTTTGCCATAAAAGTTGTTCCAGTTGTCAATGAATGGGATTGCAAGTTCCTTGCAGTATCTGTCTAGCCAGCAATTTACACCAATTGCCCTAGACAACCATTCATTTCCTACTCCCCTTCTAGGCAAGATGCTACATATGATTGGGATCCCTCCCAATATCATTTCCACCAGCACTGAGACAGATAATGGGCTTGTTCCCATTACCTGACATGATATTATCCAGCCTGTTGACAATGTCCCCAACACCAGCTCCAGGGAAGCACACTCTATCTCTCATCTTCTTATTCCTATTACAAAAAGCACGGTCAATATATCTTACCTGAGAGTCACCAACCACAAGAATGCGCTTACCTCCATTAGCACGGGCAGTAGTACCCTTACCTTCACTGGCCACTGAAGTACATTCATCCTGAAGAACAGAGAAGCGATTTCCTACCTTCAGATCTTCACTCTTAACTTTCCTTACTCTGATGCGCCTCCCATTACTGTGAACCACTCGCCACTTGTAGCAGGTGCTGGGCTGCACCTCACTGCTGGTAGCCATTGCTACCTCCCCAACTACAGCCTCCTCACAGCGAGAGACAGACTGCACCTCACTGCTAGAAGCCTCATTTCCCACAACTCCAGCCACCTCACACTCTCTCCCAGACCCATTGAGGTGGACCTCCAGCCTCCTAATCTCCTCCTGGAGAAGCAAGACCTCCTCCTTCAACTCTCCAACCTCAATTTTTAAAACACTGCAGAAGCAAGCCATGCTTTGTAACCGTCCACGCTAATCCCCAAACAGTGACACAGCCACACTATGTCAACGCAAATATTCCAGCCAGATCATTTTCACCACTCAGTTTTCTTATTACATCTAGATCAATGTGAAAATTATTCAAGAACATTAAGCCTTGAGCACACCAGGTGTGTTCAGTAGAACATGATACAGCACACCAGGTGTGTTCAGTAGAACATGATACAGCACACCAGGTGTGTTCAGTAGAACATGATACAGCACACCAGGTGTGTTCAGTAGAACATGATACAGCACACCAGGTGTGTTCAGTAGAACATGATACAGCACACCAGGAATGTTCAGTAGAACATGATACAGCACACCAGGAGTGTTCAGTAGAACATGATACAGCACACCAGGTGTGTTCAGTAGAACATGATACATCACACCAGGAGTGTTCAGTAGAACATGATACAGCACACCAGGAATGTTCAGTAGAACATGATACAGCACACCAGGAGTGCTCAGTAGAACATGATACAGCACACCAGGAATGTTCAGTAGAACATGATACAGCACACCAGGAATGTTCAGTAGAACATGATACAGCACACCAGGAATGTTCAGTAGAACATGATACAGCACACTAGGAGTGTTCAGTAGAACATGATACAGCACACCAGGAATGTTCAGTAGAACATGATACAGCACACTAGGAGTGTTCAGTAGAACATGATACAGCACACCAGGAATGTTCAGTAGAACATGATACAGCACACCAGGAATGTTCAGTAGAACATGATACAGCACACCAGGAATGTTCAGTAGAACATGATACAGCACACTAGGAGTGTTCAGTAGAACATGATACAGCACACTAGGAGTGTTCAGTAGAACATGATACAGCACACCAGGAATGTTCAGTAGAACATGATACAGCACACCAGGAATGTTCAGTAGAACATGATACAGCACACCAGGAATGTTCAGTAGAACATGATACAGCACACTAGGAGTGTTCAGTAGAACATGATACAGCACACTAGGAGTGTTCAGTAGAACATGATACAGCACACCAGGAATGTTCAGTAGAACATGATACAGCACACCAGGTGTGTTCAGTAGAACATGATACAGCACACCAGGAATGTTCAGTAGAACATGATACAGCACACCAGGAGTGTTCAGTAGAACATGATACAGCACACCAGGAGTGTTCAGTAGAACATGATACAGCACACTAGGAGTGTTCAGTAGAACATGATACAGCACACTAGGAGTGTTCAGTAGAACATGATACAGCACACCAGGAATGTTCAGTAGAACATGATACAGCACACCAGGAATGTTCAGTAGAACATGATACAGCACACTAGGAGTGTTCAGTAGAACATGATACAGCACACTAGGAGTGTTCAGTAGAACATGATACAGCACACCAGGAATGTTCAGTAGAACATGATACAGCACACCAGGTGTGTTCAGTAGAACATGATACAGCACACCAGGAATGTTCAGTAGAACATGATACAGCACACCAGGAGTGTTCAGTAGAACATGATACAGCACACCAGGAGTGTTCAGTAGAACATGATACAGCACACTAGGAGTGTTCAGTAGAACATGATACAGCACACTAGGAGTGTTCAGTAGAACATGATACAGCACACTAGGAGTGTTCAGTAGAACATGATACAGCACACTAGGAGTGTTCAGTAGAACATGATACAGCACACTAGGAGTGTTCAGTAGAACATGATACAGCACACTAGGAGTGTTCAGTAGAACATGATACAGCACACTAGGAGTGTTCAGTACAACATGATACAGCACACTAGGAGTGTTCAGTAGAACATGATACAGCACACTAGGAGTGTTCAGTAGAACATGATACAGCACACTAGGAGTGTTCAGTAGAATAAATAAATAACAAAAAGGCACAATACCGTGACTGGAACGATACACAAATAACCCGCACATAAAAGAGAGAAGCTTACGACGACGTTTCGGTCCGACTTGGACCATTGACAAAGTCACACTAACAGAGGTGGAGCAGGACGGCTATATATAGGCAGGAAGAGGTGGAGGTAGTAGTAGTAGTAGTAGTAGTAGTACAAGAATTGTATATAATACCGACAAGATGAAATTAAGACACATGCACAACACCCGGGCATCCCCATCGTAGACGTTTCGCCATCCAGCCAGCCACTGGATGGCGAAACGTCCTCAACAAAGACAACCAGACGCCGCACATGTGTCTTAATTTCATCAGTAGTTGTTGTAGTAGTAGAAGAAGAAGAGGTAGTAGCAGTGGTAGTGGTAGAAGTGGGAAATAAGGATGACGAGCCAGTCAAAAACAAAAACAAAGGAAGGGGAGCACTGCAAGAGAGCTAGATGCCCACAGAGGGAGAGCAAGCGCACAGAGGTGCGTGAAAGGGGAAGTGGTGAAATAAAATAAAATAAATGAAGAAGGAACAGAAACACGAGACAGGAGAGAGAAAGACAACCCAGAGGAGAAAAGGAAAGAGGAAAGGGGAAGAGGAAGAAGAAAAAGAAAGAAAAAATGAGGATTCAGGTTAAGTCACGGGTGTTCTGAAATTTGGAGCATTTTACAATGTAGTGGGAGAGGAAGGCATCTACAGAGACGAAGCCAGGACTAAGGTTCATACAAGGAAAGTTGTGTATTAGAGAGGATTCAACTAGACGGCGACTGTTCGAGTTGGAAGTAGGGAAGACAGTTTTAGCAGAAGACCAGTCAATAGGATGGCTATGATCTCTGACGTGACAGAAAAGAGCATTGTTAGTGTCGGCAAGCCTAACACTACTTCGGAGAAACTGGTCGATCTCATTCTGACAGACTTAGGGAGCACAAAAATAGTGTTAGGCTTGCCGACACTAACAATGCTCTTTTCTGTCACGTCAGAGATCATAGCCATCCTATTGACTGGTCTTCTGCTAAAACTGTCTTCCCTACTTCCAACTCGAACAGTCGCCGTCTAATGATGCAATTATAAAAATGCTAGACCTGCTTTACACCACATTGGAACATAAGGAATATCCGCTAGGAATTTTTATTGACCACTATGGTACAAGAGGCCATGCGCTTGCATATTTCAAATCCTACCTTTCTAAAAGGTATCAGTACGTCACCATTAAAGACAGCATCAGCAACACGGCCACTTGATACTGGAGTTCCGCAGGGAAGTGTCCTTGGTCCCCTGCTCTTCCTCATATACATCAATGACCTTCCAAACGTATCCCAACACCTGAAACCCATTCTCTTTGCTGATGACACGACTTATGTCATCTCTCACCCTAATCTTGCCACCCTCAACACCATTGTGAATGAGGAGCTGATTAAAATATCGACTTGGATGACAGCCAATAAACTTACGCTTAACACTGACAAAACTTACTATATTATGTTTGGTAGCAGAGCAGGAGATGCACAAATTAACATTAAGATTGACAACACTCTAATTACCAGAAACAATGGGGGAAAATTCCTAGGCTTATACCTTGACAACAACCTGAATTTCAGCACCCATATCCAGCATATAGCCAAAAAAGTATCCAAAACGGTTGGGATCCTCTCCAAGATACGATACTACGTGCCGCAAAATGCCCTTCTCACACTATACCACTCACTTATTTATCCATACCTCACCTATGCTATTTGTGCTTGGGGATCAACTGCAGCAACACACCTAAAGCCAATAATAACCCAACAAAAAGCTGCAGTAAGAATAATCACTAAATCCCATCCCTGGCAGCACACCCCCCCCCCACTCTTCAAAGATCTAAACTTACTCCCAGTTCAGTACATCCACACTTACTACTGTGCAATCTATATCTACAGGGCCTTAAACTCTAATATCAACCTTGACCTAAAACGCTTTCTTGATAGTTGTGACAGAACCCACAGGCATAACACCAGACACAAACATCTCTACGACATTCCCCGTGTCCGACTAAACCTTTACAAAAATTCAATGTATGTCAAAGGCCCTAAAATCTGGAATACCCTACCTGAGAACTTAGAACTGCAGACACATTCATCACCTTCAAAACTACCATTAGAAAACATCTTATCTCCCTGATACACCCCGTCAACTAACTACACGAATACCACCTGGTGGTTCACACTTACACTCGCTCACTCATTTGACTATAAACAGAAATATTAATCTCAGTCTTAAAATAATGAATCCTGTGATACTCCAATACTGAAACTATATACTGTGCCAAAACAAAAGCATTCACATTGCTAAACTCATAAACTAGTATTTAGTCACTTAGCCATAATACCAACTTACCTCATAATTTGTAATATTTTACAATTAAGAATAAAATTAAGTATGCCCGAAATGCCTAGCCATGCCAAGCGTTCTAGTGGTACACTCTGTAATCACAATTTTACTACATGTAAACCAAACAATAACCAAATTTCTGTAAACTCAGCATTGTAATCCTTATAGAGAATATGACCTGTCTTTGTAATACTCATTTGTGCTTTATAGTTATCTGTTTACAATAATGTTTTATCACTGGAGTTTACCTGGAGTTTACCTGGAGAGAGTTCCGGGGGTCAACGCCCCCGCGGCCCGGTCTGAGACCAGGCCTCCTGGTGGATCAGAGCCTGATCAACCAGGCTGTTGCTGCTGGCTGCACGCAAACCAACATACGAGCCACAGCCCGGCTGATCCGGAACTGACTTTAGGTGCTTGTCCAGTGCCAGCTTGAAGACTGCCAGGGGTCTGTTGGTAATCCCCCTTATGTGTGCTGGGAGGCAGTTGAACAGTCTCGGGCCCCTGACACTTATTGTATGGTCTCTTAACGTGCTAGTGACACCCCTGCTTTTCATTGGGGGGATGGTGCATCGTCTGCCAAGTCTTTTGCTTTCGTAGTGGGTGATTTTCGTGTGCAAGTTCGGTACTAGTCCCTCTAGGATTTTCCAGGTGTATATAATCATGTATCTCTCCCTCCTGCGTTCCAGGGAATACAGGTTTAGGAACCTCAAGCGCTCCCAATAATTGAGGTGTTTTATCTCCGTTATGCGCGCCGTGAAAGTTCTCTGTACATTTTCTAGGTCGGCAATTTCACCTGCCTTGAAAGGTGCTGTTAGTGTGCAGCAATATTCCAGCCTAGATAGAACAAGTGACCTGAAGAGTGTCATCATGGGCTTGGCCTCCCTAGTTTTGAAGGTTCTCATTATCCATCCTGTCATTTTTCTAGCAGATGCGATTGATACAATGTTATGGTCCTTGAAGGTGAGATCCTCCGACATGATCACTCCCAGGTCTTTGACGTTGGTGTTTCGCTCTATTTTGTGGCCAGAATTTGTTTTGTACTCTGATGAAGATTTAATTTCCTCATGTTTACCATATCTGAGTAATTGAAATTTCTCATCGTTGAACTTCATATTGTTTTCTGCAGCCCACTGAAAGATTTGGTTGATGTCTGCCTGGAGCTTTGCAGTGTCTGCAATGGAAGACACTGTCATGCAGATTCGGGTGTCATCTGCAAAGGAAGACACGGTGCTGTGGCTGACATCCTTGTCTATGTCGGATATAAGGATGAGGAACAAGATGGGAGCGAGTACTGTGCCTTGTGGAACAGAGCTTTTCACCGTAGCTGCCTCGGACTTTACTCTGTTGACGACTACTCTCTGTGTTCTGTTAGTGAGGAAATTATAGATCCATCGACCGACTTTTCCTGTTATTCCTTTAGCACGCATTTTGTGCGCTATTACGCCATGGTCACACTTGTCGAAGGCTTTTGCAAAGTCTGTATATATTACATCTGCATTCTTTTTGTCTTCTAGTGCATTTAGGACCTTGTCGTAGTGGTCCAATAGTTGAGACAGACAGGAGCGACCTGTTCTAAACCCATGTTGCCCTGGGTTGTGTAACTGATGGGTTTCTAGATGCGTGGTGATCTTGCTTCTTAGGACCCTTTCAAAGATTTTTATGATATGGGATGTTAGTGCTATTGGTCTGTAGTTCTTTGCTGTTGCTTTACTGCCCCCTTTGTGGAGTGGGGCTATGTCTGTTGTTTTTAGTAACTGTGGGACGACCCCCGTGTCCATGCTCCCTCTCCATAGGATGGAAAAGGCTCGTGATAGGGGCTTCTTGCAGTTCTTGATGAACACAGAGTTCCATGAGTCTGGCCCTGGGGCAGAGTGCATGGGCATGTCATTTATCGCCTGTTCGAAGTCATTTGGCGTCAGGATAACATCGGATAGGCTTGTGTTAATCAAATTTTGTGGCTCTCTCATAAAAAATTCATTTTGATCTTCGACTCTCAGTCTGGTTAGCGGCTTGCTAAAAACTGAGTCATATTGGGACTTGAGTAGCTCACTCATTTCCTTGTTGTCATCTGTGTAGGACCCATCTTGTTTAAGTAGGGGCCCAATACTGGACGTTGTTCTCGATTTTGATTTGGCATAGGAGAAGAAATACTTTGGGTTTCTTTCGATTTCATTTATGGCTTTTAGTTCTTCCCGCGATTCCTGACTCCTAAAGGATTCTTTTAGCTTAAGTTCGATGCTTGCTATTTCTCTGACCAGTGTCTCCCTACGCATTTCAGATATATTGACCTCTTTTAGCCGCTCTGTTATTCTTTTCCGTCGCCTGTAAAGGGAGCGCCTGTCTCTTTCAGTTTTACATCTACTCCTCCTTTTTCTTAGAGGAATAAGCCTTGTGCATACATCGAGTGCTACCGAGTTAATCTGTTCTAGGCATAAGTTGGGGTCTGTGTTGCTTAGTATATCTTCCCAGCTTATATCGGTTAGGACTTGGTTTACTTGGTCCCACTTTATGTTTTTGTTATTGAAGTTGAATTTGGTGAATGCTCCCTCGTGACTAGTCTCATTATGTCGGTCTGGGGCTCCACGCATACATGACTGAACCTCAATTATGTTGTGATCTGAGTATATTGTTTTTGATATGGTGATATTTCTTATCAGATCATCATTGTTAGTGAAGATGAGGTCTAGTGTATTCTCCAGTCTAGTAGGCTCTATTATTTGCTGGTTTAAATTGAATTTTGTGCAGAGATTTAAAAGTTCGCGTGAGTGTGAGTTTTCATCAGAGCTGCCTCCTGGTGTTATTACTGCAACAATATTATTTGCTATATTCCTCCATTTTAGGTGCCTTAAGTTGAAATCCCCCAGGAGCAAGATGTTGGGTGCAGGAGCTGGAAGGTTTTCCAGACAGTGGTCAATTTTTAACAGCTGTTCCTGGAATTGCTGGGATGTTGCATCCGGAGGCTTGTAGACTATCACAATGACTAGGTTTTGGTTCTCGACCTTTACTGCTAAAACTTCCACTACATCATTTGAGGCATTTAGCAGTTCTGTGCAAACAAGTGACTCTGCAATGTACAGGCCAACCCCCCCCTTTTGCCTGTTCACTCTGTCACATCTGTATAGGTTGTAACCTGGGATCCATATTTCGTTGTCCAAGTGATCCTTTATGTGGGTCTCAGTGAAAGCCGCGAACATTGCCTTTGCCTCTGCAAGCAGTCCACGGATGAAAGGTATTTTGTTGTTTGTTGCTGGCTTTAGACCCTGTATATTTGCAAAGAAGAATGTTATCGGACTGGTGGTATTGTTGGTACTGGGGGGGGGATTTTTTTTCCGGCATTAGTATCTGTATCTGTTGGTTTGGAGTGGAGGCCATCGACTGTGGTTCCACTCCAGGAATGACTGGATTTGGTGTACGATTTCTGCCATTTCCTGCCAGTTTTTTTTCCTTCCTGGCACTAAAAAACCTCTCCCTCTTGAGTGGCTGTGGCTACCCAGGTTTTCCCATGGCCTGGATGTTTTGTATCTTTTTGTCCCCTTTAGATGGTATGCCTGGCAATTTAAGTTATAGCACAGTCTTTCCTGTACTGAAGAGGTACACAGTTCAGGGTGAAAAAGCTTACAGGAAGGGAGTTTGCATTTTCCTGTTGTCATATGGGCATGGCATTTCCTAGGGTGGTCATAGTTGCACGTCCCATCTGTTTTTCCAGATTTCCCATGCCAGCAGATACCGAGTGCATAGTATGTGCACAGGCGTGATTTCATCATTGCTTAATTAATCTTAAGTTAATTTTAAGCCAGCCTGTAATGCTATGCATATAAGTGGCTTTGGCATGCTGCTCTTACCTGTATTTTTTTGTACCTCTGTATGTATGCTCAAATAAAATATCTTTATGTCTATTCACTGTCTGAGATCATGCCAGAGCGGGCGGATATAATATGGTCAAGGGACCAATCAGGTACCCCTGGCTATAGTACCCAAAATGGCCGACACCTCCAGCCAACAAAATATTCCATACCCACGCAAATATCAATTATAAGGCTTATTTACCAATCACAATTGATCTATTATGACATAATGCAATATAATAATAGCAATATAATAAACAATGCTTCAGAGTGTGTCAGGGAAGGATAGAGCCTGCCTCCTGGCAGTGAGAGCCCCTCATGCTGGGGACTTTCTGTTGGCTGTTCCCAACTCCAGCCTTGGCACACGCCTCGACCCACAGACCATCCGCATCGGTGTTGCTCTTCGACTTGCCGCCCCTATTCTCGCCGAACACAGGTGTATTTGTGGCAGTGAAGCAGCAGACCGATTCGGGTACCATGGTCTTGTGTGCCGTAAATCCGAGGGAAAGATTGCAAGACATGAGGAGGTTAATAACATTATCAAGAGGAGCCTCACAACAGCTGGATGCCCAGCAGTAAGGGAGCCACCCCAACTATGCAGATCTGATGGCAGCCAGAAGCGTCCAGATGGTATCACCCTTCAAGCCTGGACAGATGGGAAGCAGGTGGTGTGGGATAAGATAAGATAAGATTTCGTTCGGATTTTTAACCCCGGAGGGTTAGCCACCCAGGATAACCCAAGAAAGTCAGTGCGTCATCGAGGACTGTCTAACTTATTTCCATTGGGGTCCTTAATCTTGTCCCCCAGGATGCGACCCACACCAGTCGACTAACACCCAGGTACCTATTTGCTGCTAGGTGAACAGGACAACAGGTGTAAGGAAACGTGTCAAATGTTTCCACCCGCCGGGAATCGAACCCGGGCCCTCCGTGTGTGAAGCGGGAGCTTTAGCCACCAGACCACCGGGTCTGCATCTACCTTGGCTGATACCTATCTCCAATACCCCAGGGAGGAAGGAGGGGCAGCTGCCAGCTTCAGGGAGTCCCAAAAGTCTAGAAAATATGGAGAACTTGCCCATCATTATAAGTTTGTTCCCATAGGCTCAGAGACCCTTGGCTCACGGGGAAAGAGTGCATCTAATTTCCTTAAGGAGCTGGGAAAAAGACTCATCAGGGTAACTAGGGATCCCAGGGCAGCTAGTTTTCTGTTCCAGCGGCTCAGTGCGGCTGTTCAAAGGGGTAATGCCTGCTGCATTTTGGGCACGTACCCCAGCTCTGAGGAGCTGGATGAGATTTTCGCCTTATAATCGGTGATACACACGTAACAACATGTACCGTATATGCCACCTTTATATTAACAATGTATCTCTTAAATCTTCTGTGCCATATTATGTAATAAAATATTCCTATTGGTAAAAAAAAATAGTTTAAAAGATGGGGTGGTAGGGGAAGTGGAATATTCAAACGGCTTCAGGAAGAAATCCAAATATTCTTCCTTGAAGCCTTTTTATCCACATAATAGCATATAAACATAAAAAGTACACTTTAAAAATAAAATATAGCATAATATGATGCTCCTAGAGGAAAAAATTTCTATCGATGTATTCCCTAAAGGTGAAGAAAGGGTCCGTTCTCTCATATGTAATGAGAGAAAACGTATTTACAATGGTTAACTGTAATAAACACTCGTAGGTCACGGGAAAAAGTGTAAAAGAAAGCGAATTTTTCGGGGGAAAAAAAAAAATTCCCGGGCACCTGGGGTGCTGCGCGCTGCGGCCTATATCTCGGAAGTAAGTTATTTACCTATTTAGGGGCAATCCATCTTTATTTATAAATGAATTGACTTGATTTTCACAACAAACAAAGAAGAATGATTGCTTTACAATGTAACGTGCTCCTTTCTGAACTATCCCAAATATTTTTAGATTTATGTGGGCAACAAGACCGACATCTTCCAAAATGTCAAAAAAGTTATGAAACTTTATTTTTTTTAGCATGAAGATAAGGTTTATTTTAGAATTGGTACATGTACATTGATGGAATTAGAGGTGTTCTATCAGCAGCAAGTGTCAAAACGACTTTTCCAAGTACCACTGAGTACAGGTCCTCTGCCAAATGCAATTTCTCGTAAATTTTGCATATTTCATTTCCTTTTTGGCCGATATGTTTGAAACTTCAGCACTGGATGCTCGATATAAGATTCTAACAGTACATCAAAAATGAACGTAATCGGTTGAAAAATAAAGAAGTCGATATGTTACACCTTGCACTCCCAGCTGTTATACTGTTGTAAATATTGCACAGGCCTAGCCTAACTGTGGTTACCTTGCAAATCCACTGTAAATAATTAACATACAAGTTTCCTACCCTGGCTTACTTACAATCACTGTAAATAATTAAATTCACAAGCTTAACTAGCCTACCTGGCCTGCCTGTAAATTACTGTAAATAAAAAAAATTGTAAGCTAAGCTAGCCTACTCTGGCCTGCCTATAAACCACTGTAATTAGTAAACTTGTGAGTGGTCAGCTTGGCCTAGCCTCAGGGCCTAGGTGTGCTGACTTAACCTAGCTTTTCTTAATCTCTGGTACCTAACTGTGGCCTAGCTATGTTAACTTAACCTAGATATTCCACATCACGGTTACAAAGAACCAATGATGAAATTTGTCTGGACTGCCTCCTTAATTTAACCTTTCTTCGTAGGACATTACCATTAGCTCTGGAACTAGCCTTGTTGCAAACCTTTGCACTTTCTCTAATTTTTTGACGTGCTTGACCAGGTGTGGGTTACAAACTGGTGTGTGTGTATTCATCTAATTGTGGTTGCAGGGGCCGAGACTCTGCTCGTGGCCCCGCCTCTTCACTGACCGGTACTGGGTCCTCCCTCTCCCTGATCCATGAGCTCTATCATACCTCGTCTTAAAGCTATGTATGGTTCCTGCCTCCACTACATCACTTGGCAGACTATTCCACTTCCTAACAACTCTGTGGGTGTATGTGTGTGTACTCACCTAGTTGTGGTTGCAGGAGTCGATTCATAGCTCCTGTCCCCGCCTCTTCACTGGCCGCTACTGGGTCATTCTCCCCGCACCATGAGCTTTATCATACCTCTGCTTAAAGCTATGAATGGATCCTGCCTCCACTACATCGCTTCCCAAACTATTCCACTTCCTGACTACTCTGTGACTGAAGAAATACTTCCTAACATCCCTGTGATTCATCTGTGTCTTCAACTTGCAACTGTGTCCCCGTGTTGCTGTGTCCAATCTCTGGAACATCCTGTTAGTTACCATTTTGTCCTAGGCACAGTGCGTGTGTGTACTCACCTAGTTGTACTCACCTAGTTGAGGTTGCGGGGGTCGAGTCCGAGCTCCTGGCCCCGCCTCTTCACTGATCGCTACTAGGTCACTCTCCCTGAACCGTGAACTTCATCATACCTCTGCTTAAAGCTATGTATGGATCCTGCCTCCACTACATCGCTTCCCAAACTATTCCACTTACTGACTACTCTGTGGCTGAAGAAATACTTCCTAACATCCCTTTGATTCATCTGTGTCTTCAACTTCCAACTGTGTCCTCTTGTTACTGTGTCCAATCTCTGGAACATCCTGTCTTTGTCCACCTTGTCAATTCCTCTCAGTATTTTGTATGTCGTTATCATGTCCCCCCTATCTCTCCTGTCCTCCAGTGTCGTCAGGTTGATTTCCCTTAACCTCTCCTCGTAGGACATACCTCTTAGCTCTGGGACTAGTCTTGTTGCAAACCTTTGCACTTTCTCTAGTTTCTTTACGTGCTTGGCTAGGTGTGGGTTCCAAACTGGTGCCGCATACTCCAATATGGGCCTAACGTACACGGTGTACAGGGTCCTGAACGATTCCTTATTAAGATGTCGGAATGCTGTTCTGAGGTTTGCTAGGCGCCCATATGCTGCAGCAGTTATTTGGTTGATGTGCGCTTCAGGAGATGTGCCTGGTGTTATACTCACCCCAAGATCTTTTTCCTTGAGTGAGGTTTGTAGTCTCTGGCCCCCCTAGACTGTACTCCGTCTGTGGTCTTCTTTGCCCTTCCCCAATCTTCATGACTTTGCACTTGGTGGGATTGAACTCCAGGAGCCAATTGCTGGACCAGGTCTGCAGCCTGTCCAGATCCCTTTGTAGTTCTGCCTGGTCTTCGATCGAGTGAATTCTTCTCATCAACTTCACGTCATCTGCAAACAGGGACACCTCAGAGTCTATTCCTTCCGTCATGTTCACAAATACCAGAAACAGCACTGGTCCTTGGACTGACCCCTGTGGGACCCTGCTGGTCACAGGTGCCCACTCTGACACCTCGCCACGTACCATGACTCGCTGCTGTCTTCCTGACAAGTATTCCCTGGTCCATTCTTCTTCTTCTTCTTAAAGATTCGCCGGTATTCTCCCGGCCCGGGCCTTTTCCAAGTGGTGGCCCGGCCTTGGCTCCCTCTTTAGGGAGTGTCTGAGACCTAAGTCTCCCATGGGAGGAGGCACAAGTACCTCCTCATCTTTGGGACCAACTGTCCCAAGGCCTAGCCACAAGCTAGGCCTCTCTGGTCTGCCATCCCCGCCCCAAGGAGGCAAATGGGAATGACAGTCTTATGAGCTAAAGGCTCGGGCTCTGTTCTCTCTCTGAAGACGTCGTTCTCTCTTGCCTGATCCATTGATTACAGAGGTACATAATTGGTCCAGGGACTGGACTCCAAAGTTTTGATAGCTGAGCAGACTACCTCCCACAGGATGGGTATGGGGTGCATAATAAACATATTAAACTAACTAACTAAACTGATCCATTGTAGTGGCTTCCCTGTTATCCCTGCTTGGTCCTCCAGTTTTTGCACCAATCTCTTGTGTGGAACTGTGTCAAACGCCTTCTTGCAGTCCAAGAATATGTGTGTGCGTGTGTGTGTGTGTGTGTGTGTGTGTGTGTGTGTGTGTGTGTGTGTGTGTGTGTGTGTGTGTGTGTGTGTGTGTGTGTGTCTACTCACCTAGTTGCACTCACCTAGTTGAGGTTGCAGGGGTCGAGTCCAAGCTCTTGGCCCCGCCTCTTCACTGGTCGCTACTAGGTCACTCTCCCTGAACCATGAGCTTTACATAAGAACATAAGAAAGGAGGAACACTGCAGCAGGCGTGTTGGCCCATACTAGGCAGGTCCTTTACAATTCATCCCACTAACAAACATTTGACCAACCCAATTTTCAATGCTACCCAAGAAATAAGCTCTGATGTGCAAGTCCCACTCAAATCCAACCCCTCCCACTCATGTATTTATCCAACCTAAATTTGAAACTACCCAAAGTCCTAGCCTCAATAACCCAACTAGGTAGACTGTTCCACTCATCTACTACCCTATTTCCAAACCAATACTTTCCTATGTCCTTTCTAAATCTAAACTTATCTAATTTAAATCCATTACTGCGGGTTCTCTCTTGGAGAGATATCCTCAAGACCTTGTTAATATCCCCTTTATCGTACTCCCGCTTTATCGTACTTCTGCTTAAAGCTATGTATGGATCCTGCCTCCACTACATCGCTTCCCAAACTATTCCACTTCCTGACTACTCTGTGGCTGAAGAAATACTTCCTAACATCCCTTTGATTCATCTGTGTCTTCAGCTTCCAACTGTGTCCCCGTGTTGCTATGTCCAGTCTCTGGAACATCCTGTCTTTGTCCACCATGTCAATTCCTCTCAGTATTTTGTAAGTCGTTATCATGTCCCCCCTATCTCTCCTGTCTTCCAGTGTCGTCAGGTTGATTTCCCTTAACCTCTCCTCATAGGACATACCTCTTAACTCTGGGACTAGTCTTGTTGCAAACCTTTGCACTTTCTCTAGTTTCTTTACGTGCTTGGCTAGGTGTGGGTTCCAAACTGGTGCCGCATACTCCAATGTGGGCCTAACGTACACGGTGTACAGGGTCCTGAACGATTCCTTATTAAGATGTCGGAATGCTGTTCTGAGGTTTGCCAGGTGCCCATATGCTGCAGCAGTTATTTGGTTGATGTGCGCTTCAGGAGATGTGCCTGGTGTTATACTCACCCCAAGATCTTTTTCCTTGAGTGATGTTTGTAGTCTCTGGCCCCCTAGACTGTACTCCGTCTGCGGTCTTCTTTACCCTTCCCCAATCCTCATGACTTTGCACTTGGTGGGATTGAACTCCAGGAGCCAGTTGCTGGACCAGGTCTGCAGCCTGTCCAGATCCCTTTGTATTTCTGCCTGGTCTTCGATCGAATGAACTCTTCTCATCAACTTCACGTCATCTGCAAACAGGGACACCTCGGAGTTTATTCCTTCCGTCATGTCGTTCACAAATACCAGAAACAGCACTGGTCCTAGGACTGACCCCTGTGGGACCCCGCTGGTCACAGGTGACCACTCTGACACCTCGCCACGTACCATTACTCACTGCTGTCTTCCTGATAAGTATTCCCTGATCCATTGCAGTGCCTTCCCTGTTATCCCTGCTTGGTCCTCCAGTTTTTGCACTAATCTCTTGTGTGGTACTGTGTCAAACGCCTTCTTGCAGTCCAAGAAAATGCAATCCACCCACCCCTCTCTCTCTTGTCTTACTGCTGTCACCATGTCATAGAACTCCAGTAGGTTTGTGACACAGGATTTCCTGTCTCTGAAACCATGTTGGCTGCTGGCGATGAGATCATTCCTTTCTAGATGTTCCACCATTCTTCTCCTGACAATCTTTTCCATGATTTTGCATGCTATGCATGTCAGTGACACTGGTCTGTAGTTTAGTGCTTCATGTCTGTCTCCTTTTTTAAAGATTGGGACCACATTTCCTGTCTTCCATGCCTCAGGCAATCTCCCTGTTTCGATAGATGTATTGAATATTGTTGTTAGGGGTACACATAGCACCTCTGCTCCCTCTCTCAGGACCCATGGAGAGATGTTATCTGGCCCCATTGCCTTTGAGGTATCTAGCTAACTCAGAAGCCTGTTCACTTCTTCCTCGGTTGTGTGTACTGTGTCCAGCACAAGGTGGTGTACCCCACCTCTCCGTCTTTCTGGAGCCCCTTCTGTCTCCTCTGTGAACACTTCTTTGAATCTCTTGTTGAGTTCCTCACATACTTCACGGTCATTTCTTGTTGTCTCTCCTCCTTCCTTATCCTGATTACCTGGTCCTTGACGGTTGTTTCCTTCCTGATGTGGCTGTATAACAGCTTCGGGTCAGATTTGGGTTTTGCTGCTATGTCGTTTTCATATTGACGTTGGGCCTCCCTTCTTATCTGTGCATATTCGTTTCTGGCTCTACGACTGCTCTCCTTATTCTCCTGGGTCCTTTGCCTTCTATATTTCTTCCATTCCCTAGCGCACTTGGTTTTTGCCTCCTTGCATCTTTGGGTGAACCATGGGCTCATCCTGGCTTTTTCATTATTCCTGTTACCCTTGGGTACAAACCTCTCCTCAGCCTCCTTGCACATTCAATTCAATTTAATTCAATTCAAAGTTTATTCTCTATAAAGATTACAATGTTGAATTTACAGAATTTGGTTGTTGTGTGGTTTACATGTAGTTAAATAATGATTACAGAGTGTACCACTAGAACGCCTACCATGGCTAGGCATTTCGGGCAGACTTAGTTTAATTCTTTATTTTAAAATATTACAAATTATGAAGTAAGTTGGTATTATGGCTAAGTGACTAAAAACTAGTTTGTGAGTTTAGCAATGTGAATGCTTTTGTTTTGGCACAGTACATAGTTTCAGTATTGGAGTATCATAGGATTCATTATTTTAAGATTGAGATTAATATTTCTGTTTATGGTCAAATGGGTGAGTGAGTGTAAGTGTGAACCACCAGGTGGTATTCATGTAGTTAGTTGATGGGGTGTATCAGGGAGATAAGATGTTTTCTAATGGTAGTTTTGAAGGTGATGAATGTGTCTGCAGTTCTAGAGTTCTCAGGTAGGGTGTTCCAGATTTTAGGGCCTTTGACATACATTGAATTTTTGTAAAGGTTTAGTCGGACACGGGGAATGTCGTAGAGATGTTTGTGTCTGGTGTTGTGCCTGTGGGTTCTGTCACAACTATCAAGAAAGCATTTTAGGTCAAGGTTGATATTGGAGTTTAAGGTCCTGTAGATGTAGATTGCACAGTAGTAAGTGTGGATGTACTGAACAGGGAGTAAGTTTAGATCTATGAAGAGTGGGGGGTGTGTTGCCAGGGATGGGATTTAGTGATTATTCTTATTGCAGCTTTTTGTTGGGTTATTATTGGCTTTAGGTGTGTTGCTGCAGTTCATCCCCAAGCACAAATAGCATAGGTGAGGTATGGATATATAAGTGAATGGTATAGTGTGATAAGGGCAGTTTGCGGCACGTAGTATCGTATCTTGGAGAGGATCCCATTGTTGCTACATATTCCATTATCTCATTAACTAGCTTCCCTGCCAGTTCTCTGTCCCACTGAACCTCATTCAGGAAGTTCCTCATTCCTGTGTAGTCCCCTTTCCTGTAGTTTGGTTTCATTTGTCCTGGCCTTCCTGCTTCCCCCTCCACTTGTAGCTCTACTGTGTATTCGAAGCTCAAAACCACATGATCGCTGGCCCCAAGGGGCCTTTCATATGTGATGTCCTTAATATCTGCACTACTCAAGGTGAATACTAAGTCCAGTCTTGCTAGTTCATCCTCTCCTCTCTCTCTCTTGTAGTGTCGTTTACATGTTGGTACATGAAGTTTTCCAGTACCACCTCCATCATCTTAGCCCTCCATGTATCTTGGCCCCCATGTGGCTCCAAGTTCTCCCATTCGATCTCCTTGTGGTTAAAGTCGCCCATGATCAGGAGCTTTGCCCTGCATGCATGAGGTCTTCTGACCACTGCAGCCAGTGTGTCAACCATCGCTCTATTGCTCTCATCATACTCTTGCCTTGGCCTCCTGCTGTTCTGTGGTGGGTTATACATCACTGCAATTATCACCTTGGGACCACCAGAGTGAAGCGTTCCTGCTATGTAATCACTTTCTTCTCCGCTGTCTCCTCTCTCCAGCTCATCAAAATTCCATCGGTGTTTGATCAGCAATGCCACTCCTCCACCCCCCCCTGTTCCTTCTGTCTTTTCTCAGGATCTGGTATCCCGCTGGAAAGATGGCATCTGTTATCATACCTGTAAGCTTGGTTTCTGTGATCACTATGATGTCTGGTGATGCCTCTTTGACTCTTTCGTGCCACTCCTCCCACTTGTTTGTTATTCCATCAGCGTTTGTGTACCATACCTTCAGTTTCCTTTCCAACACTGTGGTTTGGGGGGCCTGTGGGGTTGGGAGACCTGGTAGCATATTGTGGGATTCTATGGTTCGGGGTTGGGTGGAAGCTGTGAGTATGGATTGTATTGTGTGTTGGGATGGTGTGATAGGTTGTGGGGTTCTGAGGATAGTTGTGTGTGTGCTTGCCCTTGCTGCTCTGTTCTGCTCTGACTGACCTCTGCTGGTTCCATCCTTGTCTCCTTTCCTAGCTCCTTTCGCTTTTTTGTCCTCTCCCTCAGCTGCTGTCTCTCTGTTTGTGTTCTATCTCTGTCTAGGAACACCTTGTACTCTTCCGAGCTTTTCAACCGTGGTTTCTCTTGGAGGATCCTGTTCCGCACTGTTTCTGTCCTGAGAATCAGCTTGATCGGTCAGTTTCTCCCCTTCAAGTACCCCCCTATTCTCTGAAAATTTACAATCTCATCCATGTCTTCTCCCCCTATTTCCATGATGATTTTCTCAATCTCCTTTCTTTCTTCCTGCCGTCTTTCAGTGTGTGTCCTTTCCTCTCTCTCCCGAAGCCCATGGATAATCACTGATTTTGCCCTTTCCTCCTCCCATTGCCTCTCCCTCTGTGACTCTGGTTCCTGTCTGTATGTGGTCATTTTCTCCCTTGATTTTTCCAGTGGCTCTTGGTAGCATAGTTGTGCCTCAGCATTCGACCTATCTCCCTCTCCATCTGCACCCATCTGCTCTTCCCTTCCACTCCCTGGCCCTTCTTTGCAGGCTGATATGACCTTAGCATAATATATATCTCCTTCCTTCCTGTTCAGCCTCCCAGCTTCGTATGGTGTGTCTTCTCTGGTCACTACCCCTGAGACTTGCTTCAGCCTGTTTACCTCAAATTCTAGGACCTTTACCCTGGCTACTGCAGTTTCGACTTGTGCCTCCCAATTCTTTGCCTCCTTCTCCAACCTCTTTTCCCATTTCACAGAGAGCTCTTTCTCCATTTTTCAGAAAGCTCTCCTAATTTTCTCTCCCATTCTTGCTCTATCCTTTTCCACTGTTCCCCTGACCCTCCTGGCCTCCAGTGTCATCAGGCCGATTTCCCTCAACCTTTCTTCATAGGACAATCCCCGTAGCTCTGGGACTAGTCTTGTTGCAAACCTTTGCACTTTCTCTAATTTCTTGACGTGCTTGACTAGGTGTGGATTCCAAACTGGTGCTGCATACTCCAGTATGGGCCTGACGTAGATGGTATACAGAGTCTTAAACGTATCCTTACTGAGGTATCGGAACGCTATCTGTAGGTGTGTGTGTGTGTGTGTGTGTGTGTGTGTGTGTGTGTGTGCTACAGCTATTCAAGTGCCTAACAGCAGAGCTGTTCTCACCTAGTGTGTGTGCATATGTTTACGTAAACAGTCCTTATTTCCCACGTATGTACTACATATGTATTGTATATGTACCCGATCTCTTGGTTCCCACTGTACTGTCTTATGTGTTTAAAATTACATTAAAAAATAAATACACTAGGCTTCGCCTATATGCCGCTACCTCTAAATCCTATTAAATGCCAGTAAATACTGCATATTCTAATTCTGATAGCTCGAGGAGACTGACCCCCAATTCCAGCTAGAGACAGGTACTATTGACCCCATGCAACTCAAACTAGGTGAATATTACTTGCAGCTGGCAGTGGAGTAACGTTGCGGGTCTGTCCTGTCCCAGAAGTTGAAGAAGTTTGATGCTTCTCGGTAATTTTTCCACTAACTTCCTGTATGCACTATAGTCTCTAGCTCTTCTAATTTTTTCACTCACTGTATTTACTGACACATCTATACATATCTCTTATCTCCCTGGTCTTGAGTCGCACTTATTCTTCAAATACCCCACTGCATTATTATGGCAACACTATTTAGGCCTGACACAACCATTCACCCTTCCAACGGCCCCCACTAAACACTCAGTCACTATTTCCTTTGTTTTCTTTTCTGTGGTCACTTACATTTCCTTTTTTCGGGGCTTAAGTGATTATTTTAAGCCAGCCCATAATGCTATGCATATAAGTGGCTTTGGCATGCTGCTCTTACCTGTATTTTTTGTACCTCTGTTTGTATGCTTAAATTACTAAATAAATTACTAAATAAATAAATATGCACTCTTAAGCGTGCACACACCTATATCCCACACTCTATTCCTTAAGGCACAGTCAGAAATTACCACCAAAACACGAGCTCAAACCGCGTGACTCCTCCACGAGTGTGTGTGTGTGTGTGTACTCACCTATTTGTGGTTGCAGGGGTCGAGTCATAGCTCCTGGCCCCGCCTCTTCGCCGCTCCATGAGCTTTATCATACCTCGTCTTAAAACTATGTATGGTTCCTGCCTCCACTACATCACTTTCTAGGCTATTCCACTGCCTTACAACTCTATGACTGAAGAAATACTTTCTAATATCTCTCTGACTCATCTGTGTCTTCAACTTCCAATTGTGACCTCGTGTTTCTGTGTCCCCTCCCTGGAACATCCTGTCTTTGTCCACCTTGTCTATTCCATGCAGTATTTTATATGTCGTTATCATATCTCCCCTAACCCTCCTGTCCTCTAGTGTTGTCAGGCCGATTTCCCTTAACCTTTCTTTATAAGACATTCCCCTAGCTCTGAAACTAACCTTGTCGCAAACCTTTGCACTTTCTCTAGTTTCTTGACGTGCTTTATCAAGTGTGGGTTCCAAACAGGTGCTGCATACTCCAGTATGGGCCTGACGTACACAGTGTACAGTGTCTTGAACGATTCCTTATTAATGTATCGGAACGCTGTTCTCAGGTTTGCCAGGCGCCCATATGCTGCAGCAGTTACCTGGTTGATGTGTGCTTCCAGAGACATGCTCGGTGTTGTACTCACTCCAAGATCTTTCTCCTTGAGCGAGGTTTGCAGTCTTTGGCCACCTAGCTTATACTCTGTCTGCGGTCTTCTTTGCCCTTCCCCATCTTCATGACTTTGCATTTGGGGGGATTAAATTCGAGAAGCCAGTTGCTGGACCAGGTGTCCAGTCTGTCCAGGTCTCTATGAAGTCCTGCCTGGTCCTCATCTGATTTAATTCTCCTCATTAACTTCACATCGTCTACGAACAGGGACACTTCTGAGTCTAACCCTTCCATCATGTCGTTCACATATACCGAAAAATAGCACTGGTCCTAGGACCGACCCCTGTGGGACCCCGCTCGTCACAGGTGCCCATTGTGATACATCATTACGTACCATGACTCGTTGTTGCTTCCCTGTCAGGTATTCTCTGATCCATTGCAGTGCCCTTCCTGTTATATGAGCCTGATGCTCTAGCTTCTGCACTAATCTCTTGTGAGGAACTGTGTCAAAGGCCTTCTTGCAGTCCAAGAAGATGAAATCAACCCACCCCTCTCTCTCCTGTCTTACTTCTGTTACTTTATCATAAAACTCCAGAAGGTTTGTGGAGTTTTATGATAAAGTAACAGAAGTGTGTGTGTGTGTGTGTGTGTGTGTGTACTCACCTATTTGTGGTTGCAGGGGTCGAGTCCTAGCTCCTGGCCCCGCCTCTTCACCGGTTGCTACTAGACCCTCTCTCTCCCCGCTCCATGAGCTTTATCAAACCTCGTCTTAAAACTGTGTATGGTTCCTGCCTCCACTACGTCATTTTCTAGGCTATTCCACTGCCTTACAACTCTATGACTGAAGAAATACTTCCTACTATCTCTCTGACTCATTTGTGTCTTCAACTTCCAATTGTGGCCTCTTGTTTCTGTGTCCCCTCCCTGGAACATCCTGTCCTTGTCCACCTTGTCTATTCCACGCAGTATTTTATATGTCGTTATCATGTCTCCCCTGACCCTCCTGTCCTCCAGTGTCGTCAGGCCGATTTCCCTTAATCTTTCTTCATAGGACATTCCCCTTAGCTCTGGAACTAACCTTGTTGCAAACCTTTGTACTTTCTCTAGTTTCTTGACGTGCTTTATCAAGTGCGGGTTCCAAACAGGTGCTGCATACTCCAGTATGGGCCTGACATACACGGTGTACAGTGTCTTGAATGATTCCTTACTAAGGTGTCGGAATGCTGTTCTCAGGTTTGCCAGGCGCCCATATGCTGCAGCAGTTATCTGATTGATGTGTGCTTCCGGAGACATGCTCGGTGTTATACTCACCCCAAGATCTTTCTCCTTGAGTGAGGTTTGCAGTCTTTGGCCACCTAGCCTATACTCTGTCTGTGGTCTTCTGTGCCCTTCCCCTATCTTCATGACTTTGCATTTGGCAGGATTAAATTCGAGAAGCCATTTGCTGGACCAGGTGTCCAGTCTGTCCAGGTCTCTTTGAAGTCCTGCCTGGTCCTCATCAGATTTAATTCTCCTCATTAACTTCACATCATCTGCAAACAGGGACACTTCTGAGTCTAACCCTTCCGTCATGTCGTTCACATATACCAAAAATAGCACTGGTCCTAGGACCGACCCCTGTGGGACCCCGCTCGTCACAGGTGCCCACTGTGATACATCATTACGTACCATGACTCGTTGTTGCCTCCCTGTCAGGTATTCTCTGATCCATTGCAGTGCCCTTCCTGTTATATGCGCCTGATGCTCTAGCTTCTGCACTAATCTCTTGTGAGGAACTGTGTCAAAAGCCTTCTTGCAGTCCAAGAAGATGCAATCAACCCACCCCTCTCTCTCTTGTCTTACTTCTGTTATTTTATCATAAAACTCCAGAAGGTTTGTGACACAGGATTTGCCTTCCGTGAATCTGTGCTGGTTGGCATTTATACTCCTGTTCCGTTCCAGGTGCTCCACCACTCTCCTCCTGATAATCTTCTCCATAATTTTGCATACTATACACGTCAATGACACAGGTCTATAGTTTAGTGCCTCTTTTCTGTCTCCTTTTTTGAAAATGGGAACTACATTTGCCGTCTTCCATACCTCATGTAGTTGCCCAGTTTCCAGGGATGTGTTGAAGATTGTGGTAAGTGGTACGCACAACATATCTGCTCCCTCTCTAAGGACCCATGGAGAGATGTTGTCCGGTCCCATTGCCTTTGAGGTATCGATGTCCCTTAGCAGTTTCTTCACCTCCTCCTCATCTGTATGTATGTCGTCCAACACTTGTTGGTGTATTCCTTGTTGGTGTCCCCATCTGGTCTGTCCCCCCAGAGTCCTTCCTGTCTCTACTGTAAATACTTCCTTAAATCTCGTGTTGAGCTCCTCACATACCTCTTGATCGTTTCTTGTGAGTTCTCCACCTTCTTTCCTCAGCCTTATCACCTGGTCCTTGACTGTTGTCTTCCTCCTAATGTGGCTATACAGCAGTTTCGGGTCAGATTTGACTTTCGATGCTATGTCGTTTTCATACTGTCGCTGGGCCTCCCTCCTTATCTGCGCATACTCGTTTCTGGCTCTTCTACTAATCTCCTTGTTTTCCTGGGTCCTATGCCTCCTGTACCTTTTCCATTCTCTGTTGCACTTAGTTTTTGCCTACCTACACCTTCGGGTAAACCAAGGACTCGTTTTGGTCTTCCTATTATTTCTGTTTCCCTTGGGAACAAAACTTTCCTCTGCCTCCTTGCACTTTGTTGCCACATATTCCATCATCTCGTTTACTGATTTTCCTACCATTTCTCTGTCCCACTGAACCTCCTGCAGGAAGTTTCTCATACCTGTGTAGTCCCCCCTTTTATAGTTTGGCCTGTTCCCTTCAGTTCCTGTTACCTTCTCCACTTGTAACTCTACCATATAGTCAAAACTCAGAACCACATGATCGCTAGCTCCAAGGGGCCTCTCGTAAGTGATGTCCTCGATGTCTGAACTGCTCAGGGTGAACACAAGATCCAGTCTTGCTGGCTCATCCTCCCCTCTCTCTCTGGTTGTGTCCCTGACATGTTGATGCATGAGGTTTTCAAGTACCACATCCAACATCTTGGCTCTCCATGTTTCGGGACCCCCATGTGGCTCCAGGTTTTTCCCAGTCGATCTCCCTGTGGTTGAAATCGCCCATTACCAGTAACTTTGCTCTGCTCGAGTGAGCTCTTCTTGCCACCTCAGCCAGTGTGTCCACCATCACCCTGTTGTTTTCTTCGTATTCCTCTCTTGGCCTCCTGCAGTTCTGTGGTGGGTTATACATCACTCCAATGACTACTTTATGTTCTCCGGACTGAATTGTACCTACAATGTAGTCTCTTTCTCCAATCATGTCCATGCCTTCCATTTCCTCAAATCCCCATTGGTGTTTTATGAGCAGTGCAACCCCTCCTCCCCCTCTACTCCTTCTATCTTTCCTCAGGATCTGATATCCTGTTGGGAAGATTGTGTCTGTTATTGTCTCAGCGAGTTTTGTTTCTGTGACTGCTATGATGTCTGGGGATTTTTCACTGATTCTTTCATTCCACTCCTCATGTTTATTCGTTATTCCATCCGCGTTTGTGTACCAAACCTTTAGTTTCTTTTCTATCATTGTGTGCGTGTGTGTGTGTGTGTGTGTGTGTGTGCGTGTGTGTGTGCGTGTGTGTGTGTGTGTGTGTAAGTGTGTGTGTGTGTGTGTGTGTGTGTGTGTGTGTGTGCGTGTGTGTGTAAGTGTGTGTGTGTGCTTGCGTGTGTGTCTGCGTGTGTACTCACCTAATTGTACTCACCTAATTGTGGTTGCAGGGGTCGAGACTCAGCTCCTGGCCCCGCCTCTTTACTGATCGCTACTAGGTCCTCCCTCTGACTCGTCTGAGTCTTCAGCTTCCAATTGTGACCCCTTGTTTGTGTGTCCCCTCTCTGGAACAACCTGTCTCTGTCTACCTTATCTATTCCACGCAGTATTTTGTATGTCGTTATCATGTCTCCCCTGACCTTCCTATCCTCCAATGTCGTCAGTCCGATTTCCCTCAACCTTTCTTCGTAGGACATACTCCTGAGCTCCGGAACTAGCCTTGTTGCAAACCTTTGCACTTTCTCTAATATCTTGACGTGCTTGACCAGGTATGGGTTCCAAACTGGTGCTGCATACTCCAGTATGGGCCTGATGTGTGTTTACCTGTTTACCTGGAGTTTACCTGGAGAGAGTTCCGGGGGTCAACGCCCCCGCGGCCCGGTCTGAGACCAGGCCTCCTGGTGGATCAGAGCCTGATCAACCAGGCTGTTGCTGCTGGCTGCACGCAAACCAACATACGAGCCACAGCCCGGCTGATCCGGAACTGACTTTAGGTGCTTGTCCAGTGCCAGCTTGAAGACTGCCAGGGGTCTGTTGGTAATCCCCCTTATGTGTGCTGGGAGGCAGTTGAACAGTCTCGGGCCCCTGACACTTATTGTATGGTCTCTTAACGTGCTAGTGACACCCCTGCTTTTCATTGGGGGGATGGTGCATCGTCTGCCAAGTCTTTTGCTTTCGTAGTGGGTGATTTTCGTGTGCAAGTTCGGTACTAGCCCCTCTAGGATTTTCCAGGTGTATATAATCATGTATCTCTCCCTCCTGCGTTCCAGGGAATACAGGTTTAGGAACCTCAAGCGCTCCCAATAATTGAGGTGTTTTATCTCCGTTATGCGCGCCGTGAAAGTTCTCTGTACATTTTCTAGGTCGGCAATTTCACCTGCCTTGAAAGGTGCTGTTAGTGTGCAGCAATATTCCAGCCTAGATAGAACAAGTGACCTGAAGAGTGTCATCATGGGCTTGGCCTCCCTAGTTTTGAAGGTTCTCATTATCCATCCTGTCATTTTTCTAGCAGATGCGATTGATACAATGTTATGGTCCTTGAAGGTGAGATCCTCCGACATGATCACTCCCAGGTCTTTGACGTTGGTGTTTCGCTCTATTTTGTGGCCAGAATTTGTTTTGTACTCTGATGAAGATTTAATTTCCTCATGTTTACCATATCTGAGTAATTGAAATTTCTCATCGTTGAACTTCATATTGTTTTCTGCAGCCCACTGAAAGATTTGGTTGATGTCTGCCTGGAGCTTTGCAGTGTCTGCAATGGAAGACACTGTCATGCAGATTCGGGTGTCATCTGCAAAGGAAGACACGGTGCTGTGGCTGACATCCTTGTCTATGTCGGATATAAGGATGAGGAACAAGATGGGAGCGAGTACTGTGCCTTGTGGAACAGAGCTTTTCACCGTAGCTGCCTCGGACTTTACTCTGTTGACGACTACTCTCTGTGTTCTGTTAGTGAGGAAATTATAGATCCATCGACCGACTTTTCCTGTTATTCCTTTAGCACGCATTTTGTGCGCTATTACGCCATGGTCACACTTGTCGAAGGCTTTTGCAAAGTCTGTATATATTACATCTGCATTCTTTTTGTCTTCTAGTGCATTTAGGACCTTGTCGTAGTGGTCCAATAGTTGAGACAGACAGGAGCGACCTGTTCTAAACCCATGTTGCCCTGGGTTGTGTAACTGATGGGTTTCTAGATGCGTGGTGATCTTGCTTCTTAGGACCCTTTCAAAGATTTTTATGATATGGGATGTTAGTGCTATTGGTCTGTAGTTCTTTGCTGTTGCTTTACTGCCCCCTTTGTGGAGTGGGGCTATGTCTGTTGTTTTTAGTAACTGTGGGACGACCCCCGTGTCCATGCTCCCTCTCCATAGGATGGAAAAGGCTCGTGATAGGGGCTTCTTGCAGTTCTTGATGAACACAGAGTTCCATGAGTCTGGCCCTGGGGCAGAGTGCATGGGCATGTCATTTATCGCCTGTTCGAAGTCATTTGGCGTCAGGATAACATCGGATAGGCTTGTGTTAATCAAATTTTGTGGCTCTCTCATAAAAAATTCATTTTGATCTTCGACTCTCAGTCTGGTTAGCGGCTTGCTAAAAACTGAGTCATATTGGGACTTGAGTAGCTCACTCATTTCCTTGTTGTCATCTGTGTAGGACCCATCTTGTTTAAGTAGGGGCCCAATACTGGACGTTGTTCTCGATTTTGATTTGGCATAGGAGAAGAAATACTTTGGGTTTCTTTCGATTTCATTTATGGCTTTTAGTTCTTCCCGCGATTCCTGACTCCTAAAGGATTCTTTTAGCTTAAGTTCGATGCTTGCTATTTCTCTGACCAGTGTCTCCCTACGCATTTCAGATATATTGACCTCTTTTAGCCGCTCTGTTATTCTTTTCCGTCGCCTGTAAAGGGAGCGCCTGTCTCTTTCAGTTTTACATCTACTCCTCCTTTTTCTTAGAGGAATAAGCCTTGTGCATACATCGAGTGCTACCGAGTTAATCTGTTCTAGGCATAAGTTGTGTATGTGTACTCACCTAATTGTACTCACCTAATTGTGATTGGAGGGGTCGAGTTTCAGCTTCTGGCCCCGCCTCTTCACTGATCGCTACTAGGTCCTCTCCCTCTCTGCTTCCTGAGCTTTTTCATACCTCTTCTTAAAACTGTGTATGGTTCCTGCCTCCACTACTTCACTTGCTAGGCTATTCCACTTCCTGACGACTCTATGACTGAAGAAATACTTCCTAACGTCCCTGTGATTCGTCTGAGTCTTCAGCTTCCAGTTGTGACCCCTTGTTTCTGTGTCCTCTCTCTGGAACATCCTATCTCTGTCCACCTTGTCTATTCCCCGCAGTATCTTGTATGTCGTTATCATGTCTCCCCTGACCCTTGTCCTCCAGTGTCGTCAGTCCGATTTCCCTCAACCTTTCCTCGTACGACATTCCCCTGAGCTCTGGGACTAGCATGGTTGGAAACCTTTGTACTTTCTCTAACTTCTTGACTTGCTTGACCAGGTGTGGGTTCCAGACTGGTGCTGCATACTCCAGTATGGGCCTAACATACACAGTGTACAGTGTCTTGAACGATTCCTTGTTAAGGTATCAGAACGCTATTCTCAGGTTTGCCAGGCGCCCATATGCTGCAGCAGTTATTTGGTTGATGTGTGCCTCCGGTGACGTGCTCGGTGTTATGGTCACCCCAAGGTCTTTCTCCCTGAGTGAGGTCTGTAGTCTTTGTCCACCTAACCTATACTCTGTCTGCGGTCTTCTTTGCCCCTCCCCAATCTTCATGACTTTGCATTTGGCAGGTTTGAATTCGAGAAGCCAGTTTCTGGACCACATGTCCAGCCTGTCCAGGTCTCTTTGCAGTCCTGCCTCATCCTCATCCGATTTAATTCTTCTCATCAACTTCACATCATCTGCGAACAGGGACTCTTCAGAGTCTATTCCTTCCATCATGTCGTTTGCATATATCAAAAATCGCACTGGTCCTAGAACTGACCCCTGTGGGACCCTGCTCGTCACAGGCGCCCACTGTGATACCTCTTCACGTACCATGACTCGTTGCTGCCTCCCTGTCAGGTATTCCCTGATCCATTGCAGTGCCCTCCCTGTTATATGCGCCTGATCCTCCAGCTTCTGCACTAATCTCTTGTGGGGAACTGTGTCAAAGGCCTTCCTGCAGTCTAGGAAAACGCAATCAACCCACCCCTCTCTCTCGTGTCTTACTTCTGTTACCTTGCCATAAAACTCCAGGAGGTTTGTGACACAGGATTTGCCTTCCATGAACCCATGCTGGTTTTCATTTATAATCTTGTTCTGTTCCAGGTGCTCCACCACTCTCCTCCTGATAATCTTCTCCATGACTTTGCACACAATACATGTCAGAGACACAGGTCTGTAGTTTAGTGCCTCATTTCTGTTTCCTTTCTTAAATATGGGGACTACATTTGCTGTCTTCCATTTCTCAGGTAGTTGCCCAGTTTCAAGGGATGTGTTGAAGATTGTGGTTAGGGGCACACACAGCATCTCTGCTCCTTCTCTTAGGACCCATGGGGAGATGTTATCCGGTCCCATCGCCTTTGAGGTATCAAGGTCACTTAGCAGCTTCTGCACCTCCTCCTCAGTTGTTCGTATGTCCTCCAACACTTGTTGGTATATTCCCTCTTGATGTTCCCTTCTGTGCTGTCTTCCCACAGCCCTTCCTGTCTCTACTATGAAAACTTCCTTAAATCTCCTGTTTAGCTCCTCACATACCTCCTGATCATTTCTTGTGAGTTCTCCACCTTCTGTCCTCAGTCTGATCACCTGGTCTTTGACTGTTGTCTTCCTCCTGATGTGGCTATACAACAGTTTCGGGTCAGTCTTGATTTTCGATGCTATGTCATTTTCATACTGTCGCTGGGCCTCCCTCCTTACCTGTGCATACTCGTTTCTGGCTCTGCGACTGATGTACTCACCTATTTGTACTCACCTATTTGTGGTTGCAGGGGTCGAGTCCTAGCTCCTGGCCCCGCCTCTTCACCGGTTGCTACTAGACCCTCTCTCTCCCCGCTCCATGAGCTTTATCAAACCTCATCTTAAAACTGTGTATGGTTCCTGCCTCCACTACGTCATTTTCTAGGCTATTCCACTGCCTTACAACTCTATGACTGAAGAAATACTTCCTACTATCTCTCTGACTCATTTGTGTCTTCAACTTCCAATTGTGGCCTCTTGTTTCTGTGTCCCCTCCCTGGAACATCCTGTCCTTGTCCACCTTGTCTATTCCACGCAGTATTTTATATGTCGTTATCATGTCTCCCCTGACCCTCCTGTCCTCCAGTGTCGTCAGGCCGATTTCCCTTAATCTTTCTTCATAGGACATTCCCCTTAGCTCTGGAACTAACCTTGTTGCAAACCTTTGTACTTTCTCTAGTTTCTTGACGTGCTTTATCAAGTGCGGGTTCCAAACAGGTGCTGCATACTCCAGTATGGGCCTGACATACACGGTGTACAGTGTCTTGAATGATTCCTTACTAAGGTGTCGGAATGCTGTTCTCAGGTTTGCCAGGCGCCCATATGCTGCAGCAGTTATCTGATTGATGTGTGCTTCCGGAGACATGCTCGGTGTTATACTCACCCCAAGATCTTTCTCCTTGAGTGAGGTTTGCAGTCTTTGGCCACCTAGCCTATACTCTGTCTGTGGTCTTCTGTGCCCTTCCCCTATCTTCATGACTTTGCATTTGGCAGGATTAAATTCGAGAAGCCATTTGCTGGACCAGGTGTCCAGTCTGTCCAGGTCTCTTTGAAGTCCTGCCTGGTCCTCATCAGATTTAATTCTCCTCATTAACTTCACATCATCTGCAAACAGGGACACTTCTGAGTCTAACCCTTCCGTCATGTCGTTCACATATACCAAAAATAGCACTGGTCCTAGGACCGACCCCTGTGGGACCCCGCTCGTCACAGGTGCCCACTGTGATACATCACTACGTACCATGACTCGTTGTTGCCTCCCTGTCAGGTATTCTCTGATCCATTGCAGTGCTCTTCCTGTTATATGCGCCTGATGCTCTAGCTTCTGCACTAATCTCTTGTGAGGAACTGTGTCAAAGGCCTTCTTGCAGTCCAAGAAGATGCAATCAACCCACCCCTCTCTCTCTTGTCTTACTTCTGTTATTTTATCGTAAAACTCCAGAAGGTTTGTGACACAGGATTTGCCTTCCGTGAATCCGTGCTGGTTGGCATTTATACTCCTGTTCCGTTCCAGGTGCTCCACCACTCTCCTCCTGATAATCTTCTCCATAATTTTGCATACTATACACGTCAATGACACAGGTCTATAGTTTAGTGCCTCTTTTCTGTCTCCTTTTTTGAAAATGGGAACTACATTTGCCGTCTTCCATACCTCATGTAGTTGCCCAGTTTCCAGGGATGTGTTGAAGATTGTGGTAAGTGGTATGCACAACATATCTGCTCCCTCTCTAAGGACCCATGGAGAGATGTTGTCCGGTCCCATTGCCTTTGAGGTATCGATGTCCCTTAGCAGTTTCTTCACCTCCTCCTCATCTGTATGTATGTCGTCCAACACTTGTTGGTGTATTCCTTGTTGGTGTCCCCATCTGGTCTGTCCCCCCAGAGTCCTTCCTGTCTCTACTGTAAATACTTCCTTAAATCTCGTGTTGAGCTCCTCACATACCTCTTGATCGTTTCTTGTGAGTTCTCCACCGTCTTTCCTCAGCCTTATCACCTGGTCCTTGACTGTTGTTTTCCTCCTAATGTGGCTATACAGCAGTTTCGGGTCAGATTTGACTTTCGATGCTATGTCGTTTTCATACTGTCGCTGGGCCTCCCTCCTTATCTGCGCATACTCGTTTCTGGCTCTTCTACTAATCTCCTTGTTTTCCTGGGTCCTATGCCTCCTGTACCTTTTCCATTCTCTGTTGCACTTAGTTTTTGCCTCCCTACACCTTCGGGTAAACCAAGGACTCGTTTTGGTCTTCCTATTATTTCTGTTTCCCTTGGGAACAAAACTTTCCTCTGCCTCCTTGCACTTTGTTGCCACATATTCCATCATCTCGTTTACTGTGTGTGTGTGTGTGTGTGTGTGTGTGTGTGTGTGTGTGTGTGTGTGTGTGTGTGTGTGTGTGTGTGTGTGTGTGTGTGTGTGTGCATGTGACAGAGAGCTATAATGTTAACAGAAATTTATGGAAGAGTTATGAATAACGATTGGTGTCAACCAGTGTGGCAACACTGCCTGCAAGCTGTCATGTGTACCTTGTTGACAGGGTGAGGGAGGGAAGGTCAACACGGTGCTATCAGTTAATTAAGCTTTAGTGATCTGACAGACATTCAAATTGTGTTTAGCTTTCTTTTACATTGAGTTATGCACGCAGCTTTATACAGCAGTAACAGCCTGATTGATCAGGCCCTGATCCACCATGAGGCCTGGTCACAGACCGGGCCACGGGGGCGTTGATCCCCGGAACTCTCTCTAGGTAAACTCCAGGTAATAACAGATCAGGGAGATAACACATGAATATTCCCCATTTATTACGTTTTGCAATATTGCTTCTGGAATATTTATCCATTTTAGTGCACATATTTATCACTTCATATCAAATAAAAAGAAAAATTATACTTATTTCCATCTTAGTTCTTTCCTGAATCACAGAGTACAAATATTACTGTATCTGCTGCCTGGCATTACGCAAATAAGATTCAAGGTTACTGTTGCATGACTGTCAGGTATGAGTGGTGGAACTTTAATATACGGTGTTGCAAGAGTGGTGTGTGTGAGTCGAGGTGATATTGACCACCCCCTCAGGGGTGATACTGACTGCTCCCTCAGGGGTGATACTGACCGCTCCCTCAGGGGTGATACTGACCGCTCCCTCAGGGGTGATATTGGCTGCTCCCTCAGGGGTGATACTGACCGCTCCCTCAAGGGTGATATTGACCACTCCCTCAGGGATGATATTGACCGCTCCCTCAGGGGTGATATTGACCGCTCCCTCAGGGGTGATATTGACCGCTCCCTCAGGGGTGATACTGACCGCTCCCTCAAGGGTGATATTGACCACTCCCTCAGGGATGATATTGACCGCTCCCTCAGGGGTGATACTGACCGCTCCCTCAGGGGTGATATTGACTGCTCCCTCAGGGGTGATACTGACCGCTCCCTCAGGGGTGATATTGGCTGCTCCCTCAGGGGTGATATTGACTGCTCCCTCAGGGGTGATACTGACCGCTCCCTCAGGGGTGATATTGACCACTCCCTCAGGGGTGATATTGACCGCTCCCTCAGGGGTGATACTGACCGCTCCCTCAGGGGTGATACTGACTGCTCCCTCAGGGGTGATACTGATCGCTTCCTCAGGGGTGATACTGACCGCTCCCTCAGGGGTGATACTGACTGCTCCCTCAGGGGTAATACTGACCGCTCCCTCAGGGGTGATACTGACTGCTCCCTCAGGGGTAATACTGACCGCTCCCTCAGGGGTGATATTGACCGCTCCCTCAGGGGTGATACTGACCGCTCCATCAGGGGTGATACTGACCGCTCCCTCAGGGGTGATACTGACCGCTCCCTCAGGGTTCGCATCAGTGTGGTCCAAGGTTCATGTCTCCGCACACACACACATTACATTTCATATGATTGAGATCTCCAGAGGTGATGAATTAGACAGTTGTACAACACTTGGGTAATCTTTATTGTGAAAATGTTTCGCTAACCAGTGACTTCCTCAGTCTAATACAGAGAAGAATGGTTGAAGATCAGAAGGAGTTTGAGGTAATCAATCACCCAGCCTGGTGTTTATGTAATCAGTCCATCAATCTTGATAAGAGTACTGTTATCAAGATTGCTGGACTGTCCAACACAGTGACACCTTCCTGTAGTCTACAGCTCTCTTCACTTCCTATACATTCATTTATCTTCAATCGTTGTATTATGATGGACAGTGGATATGCAAGTTTCTGTGTTCATTAACCTTCAGAATCACTGACTATTCATTTCTCATTTAAGTTATTAAATGTTTTTAAACTTGCCAGCAAAATTCACAAAGGTAGTAGTGTCTGTAAACTAGCAGCATAGGACTGAATTAGATTCAGTTGAACACAGAGACAGCGGCAGTGAACACCGCCATCATCTCATTATAAAGCACCAGAGAGAGAGAGAGCTGACGTTCCTAGAGATGTTCACTTCACACTCACACGTGAAGTCATGCTGAACAACAACATCCAAAGTCTCTGCAGTAAGCGGAATCAAAGATGCTACATCACGCACAGTCGCTACAACAGGCAAGATCAGTGGAACAAGCAATCATTGCGACAAGCAGAATCAAAGTTGCTACAACGAGAGAGTAACTACAATTGGCAGAGTCAATCCAACAAGCAGAATCATAGTAACAAGCAGAGTAACTACAACAGAGTCGCTACAACAGGCAGAGTCACTGCAACAATCAGAGCCACTACAACAAGCAGAGTCACTGTAACAGAGTCACTATAACAATCACTACAACAAGACACACTACAACAAGCACAGTCACAGTAACAGAGTTACTACAACAAGAAGACTCACTATAACAGTCACTACAACAAGCAGTCACTGTAACAGTCACTACAGCAAGCAGAGTCACATTAACAAGCAGAGTTACTACAACAAGCAGTGTTACTACAACAAGCAGAGTCACTATAACAGAGTCAATAAAATTAGCAGAACCACTACAACAAGCAGAGTTACTGTAACAATCAGTCACTACAACAAGCAGAGTCGCTACAACAAGAAGAGACACTACAGCAAGCAGAGTCACAGTAACAAGCAGAGTTACAACAACAAACTCACTATAACAGTCACTACAACAAGTAGAGTCACTGTAACAGTCACTATAACAAGCAGAGTCACAGTAACAAGCAGAGTTACTACAACAAGCAGAGTCACTATAACATAGTCGCCATAACAGTCACTAAAAGAGCCACTACAACAATGTTGCTGTAATAATCACTACAACAGAGCCACTGTAAGGCATTACGACGGTTACTATAACAGGGTCACCATCAGAGAGTCACTACAACACAGTCACCAAAACAGTTACTATAACAAGCAGAGTCACAACAAGAAGCAGAGTCACAACAACAAGCACAGCCATTACAACAAGCACAGTCGCTATAAGAGTCACTTAAACAAGCAGAGTCACTATAATAGTAACTACAACAAGCAGATTCACTATAACTGAGTCACTACAATAGATTCATTACAACAGTCACAACAAGCAGAGTCACAACAACAAGCAGAGTCACGACAACAAGCAGAGTCACTATAACAAAAACAATACAACAGAATCACTATAACAGTCATTATAACAAGCAGAGTCACAACAGCAAGCAGAATCATAACAAGCACAATAATTACAACAAGGAGAGTCATTACAACACAGTCACTATAAGTCATTACAACAAGCAGAGTCACTGTAACAGTAACTACAACAAGCAGAGTCACTAAAACTGTCATTACAACAAGCAGAGTCACTACAACAGAATCACAACAACAAGCAGTCACTATAACAATGGAAATAAGTCACTCTGTCTGACTTTTTTGGGTTATCCCAGGTTCTCTACACATATGTTGCTATGTATGATAATTCTGTGTAACTGTATTTGTGTATACCTGAATAAACTTACTAACAGAATCACAACAACAAGCACAGTCACTATAACAGAGTCACAACAACAAGCAGAGTTACTATAACAGAGTCACAACAACAAGCAGAGTCACTATAACAGTCACAACAACAAGCAGTGTTACTATAACAGTCACAACAACAAGCACAGTCACTATAACAGAGTCACAACAACAAGCACAGTCACTATAACAGAGTCACGACAACAAGCAGAGTTTCTATAACAGAGTCACAACAACAAGCAGAGTTACTATAACAGAGTCACAACAACAAGCAGAGTTACTATAACAGAGTCACAACAACAAGCACAGTCACTATAACAGAGTCACAACAACAAGCACAGTCACTATAACAGAGTCACAACAACAAGCAGAGTTACTATAACAGAGTCACAACAACAAGCAGAGTTACTATAACAGAGTCACAACAACAAGCACAGTCACTATAACAGAGTCACAACAACAAGCAGAGTTACTATAACAGAGTCACAACAACAAGCAGAGTCACTATAACAGAGTCACAACAACAAGTAGAGTTACTATAACAGAGTCACAACAACAAGCACAGTCACTATAACAGAGTCACAACAACAAGCACAGTCACTATAACAGAGTCACGACAACAAGCAGAGTTACTATAACAGAGTCACAACAACAAGCAGAGTCACTATAACAGACTCACAACAACAAGCAGTTACTATAACAGAGTCACAACAACAAGCAAAGTTACTATAACAGAGTCACAACAACAAGCACAGTCACTATAACAGAGTCACGACAACAAGCAGAGTTACTATAACAGAGTCACAACAACAAGCACAGTCACTATAACAGAGTCACGACAACAAGCAGAGTTACTATAACAGAGTCACAACAACAAGCACAGTCACTATAACAGAGTCACGACAACAAGCAGAGTTACTATAACAGAGTCACAACAACAAGCAGAGTTACTATAACAGAGTCACAACAACAAGCAGAGTTACTATAACAGAGTCACAACAACAAGCACAGTCACTATAACAGAGTCACAACAACAAGCAGAGTTACTATAACAGAGCCACAACAACAAGCACAGTCACTATAACAGAGTCACGACAACAAGCAGATCATAATAACAAGTAGAGTCACGACAAGCAGTCACAACAAGAAAAGTCACTACAACAAGCAGAGTCATAACAGCAGTCACAACAACAAGCAGAGTCACTATAACATAGTCATTATAACAGTCACTACAATAAGCAGAATCACTAAAACAGTCACAACAACAAGCAGAGTCACTAAAACAGTCACAACAACAAGCAGTCACAAAAACAGTCACAACAACAAGCAGAGTTACTATAACTGAGTCACGACAACAAGTAGAGTCACAATAACAAGCAGAGTCACAACAAGCAAAGTCACTACAACAAGCAGAGTCACTATAACAGTAATTGCAACAAGCAGAGTCACTACAAAAAGCATAGTCACTACAACAAGCAGAGTCACAACAGGCAGAGTCACTACAAAAAGCATAGTCACTACAACAAGCAGAGTCACAACAGGCAGTCACTACAAAAAGCAAAGTCACTAAAACAGTCACAACAACAAGCATCCCCTACAACAAGCAGAGTCACTACAATAAGCAGTAACAACAAGAATCACTACAACAAGCAGAGTCACTATAAAAAGCAGTCACTATAACAGTCACAACATCAAGCAGAGTCACTCTAACAGAGCCACAACAACAAGCAGAGTCAGTAAAACAGTCACAACAACAAGCAGAGCCTCAACCTACCTCAGAGTTCATCACTGTATCATGCTAACACTTCCAGCACACATCAACAACTGACACACTGTCGCGGCGCGTCATAGTACCCAGGTTCGCGTGCCCGCCAAATTGCCTGCACTCACTTGTGCGCCATAATACACGTGTTCAACTGCGCGGCAAAATTTCTGCACCTGTTTTGCGCGGCACACTACCAGAGCTCTGCTGACACATACAGGTGAGTACAGGTTAGACTCAGAAGTGTCCCTGTTCGCAGATGATGTGAAGTTAATGAGGAGAATTAAGTCAGATGAGGATCAGGCAGGACTTCAAAGAGACCTGGACAGGCTGGACACCTGCTCCTGCAGAATATGGGCGCCTGGCAAACCTGAGAATAGCGCTCCGATACCTTAGTAAGGAATCGTTCAAGACACTGTACACCGTGTACGTCAGGCCCATATTGGAGTATGCAACACCTGTTTAGAACCCACATTTGATCAAGCACGTCAAGACATTTGAGAAGGTGCAAAGGTTTGCGACAAGATTAGTTCCAGAGTTAAGGGGAATGTCCTACGAAGAAAGGCTAAGGGAAATTGGCCTGACGACACTGGAGGACATGAGGGTTAGGGGAGACATGATAACGACATATAAAATACTGCGTGGAATAGACAAGGTGGACAGAGACAGGATGTTCCAGAGAGGGGACACAGAAACAAGGGGTCACAATTGGAAGTTGAAGACCCAGATGAGTCAAAGGGATGTTAGGATGTATTTCTTCAGTTCTAGAGTAGTCAGGAAGTGGAATAGCCTAGCAAGTGAGGTAGTGGAAGCCGGACCTATACATAGCTTTAAGATGAGGTATGATAAAGCTCATGGAGCAGGGAAAGAGAGGACCTAGTAGCACTCAGTGAAGAGGCGGGGCCAGGAGTTGAGTCTCGACCTCTGCAATCACAATTAGGTGAGTACAGCTCTGCTGTCTGGTGCTCAGCAGACGGAACATCGAACTCCACCACGTTTTGCGCTGAGTGACTCACATGGGTTCTCTACACATATGCTCATTACAATTGTGACCAGGTGTGGACGTGTCAGTGGCTCATTACTTTGTAACTTGTTCATGATTGTAACCATGTATAGGAGTGAGGCTGATTCATTACCTTCGTAACTTGCCATGATTGTGGCCAGATCTACCTGGAGTTCATTACCTTTGTAACTAGTTCAGCTATCATAACTTTGGGGTCCAGTTCATGTATAGGAGTGAGGCTGATTCATTACCTTCGTAACTTGCCATGATTGTGGCCAGATCTACCTGGAGTTCATTACCTTTGTAACTAGTTCAGCTATCATAACTTTGGGGTCCAGTCCCTGTACCCATTATGTACCTCTGTAATCTTTTGAATACCGCCCACATGAGGGATATGGGGTGCATAATAAACATATTAAACTAATACACAAATAACCCACACATAGAAGAGAGGAGCTAACAGTCCGATTTGGACCATTTACACAGTCACACGGGTTATTTGTGTATTGTTCCAGCCACGGTATTGTGCCTTTTTGTTACATATTAAACTAAAAAACTAAACCACTCAAATCCGACTACCCTCAGCGACAATGTTAACGACGATGACTACCAGCAAACTTACCCTTAAATATTGACGAAACCTACTACATGCTGTTTGAAAACAGAACTTCAAATATTCAATTGAACATATATATATAAACATATAGCTATAAGCTATGCTGATACACACAATATGATACACACATGATACACACAACAGGGCATGAGCACCATTCTTAATGAAGTTCAAGCAATTTGTAATCGACTAGGCCTCATAATATCTTCCTCTAAAACAAAGATATTAACAAGCAAACGACATCCCCCACCCATCTGTTTGCAGGGTGAAAGCATTAGCTACGTTAAAACTTACAGATATCTTGGTGTAGATGTACCTTTTAACAAATCCACTGTACCACATTATTATTATTATAATCAAGGGGGAAGCGGTAAACCCGGAGGATTATACAGCGCCTTGGGGGGGATGTGGAAGGCATTCAGGCTTAATTTGGGGAACTGGAGCACAGATCCAATTCCCTAAATCAAGAGCCCCTCACCAACATCAAGGAACCTTCCTTGAGGGGTCCACTATACCACAACTAAATAGGAAATGCAAAGATAGGCTAAATGCTCTCAAAGCTGTTAAGTAAGTAAGTAAGTAAGTTTATTCAGGTATACACAAATACAATTACATAGAATTATCATACATAGCAGCATATGTGTAGAGAACCTGGGATAACCCAAAAAAGTCAGACAGAGTGACTTATTTCCATTGGGGTCCTTTTACCTTATTATTATAATATAAAGGTTATAATATTTTCTTATTATTCTACAATGAAGATAACATCTTATTATCATACTAAAAAGACTATCTACTACACCAAAGTCATTAAGGCTATCTACAATACGAGGGTCATTACTAGGAATAAGGTAAAATTTACACGTACGTTAGCTAAAAAATAGAAAATCATTCCCCTCCCTTTCTGTAGCTACATTCATCAGACACCTTTTGGCACTCTTCTTGAACTGGTTCATGCTATGACTGGCTTTGACATGTGCGGGCAGTCTGTTCCATTCCTTTATTGCTGTACAATAAAAGGTGTTTGAAGCCTGGCCACTGACTGTGGGTACTACAAAGTTGTGCTCTCTCCCCCTAGTACTATGATTGCTTTGGTTCCCAACCTTGACAAAATTGACAGCAAGATATTCTGGACATTGTTTGTGAGCAATTTTATAAACATGATTTAGCTTCAGTTGTTTTACTCTGTCTTCAACATTCAGCATATCCAACTGCTGTAATTCATCCTGGCCTATATGTTCTCTTGGTCCCAGCCCCAGGATGAATCTTACGATTTTGTTCTGGGTGATTTGCAGTCTATCTTTCAGTTTTTTTTTTTGTCAAGGCAGAGTACCAAGAAGAGCAAGCGTAATCCATATGGCATTGCATAAGGGCTAGACATAGGGTCCTGCGAGCCTCAGTAGGTAGACACTGTGCTTGTCTATACAGGAACTTCAGTCTGGCATTCGCTTTCTTTACTACACTGTTCCCTATCAATTCTCCTGACATGCATGGGTCAAAGGGGATTCCCAACTATTTTACTGATGAAACCAAAGTGATGGGCTCCCCATTACATTGAACATTAAAATTATTTACCCTTCTCAGTTTATGTTTCGTGCCAAAGAGAATGGCTTCAGTTTTCCCAACGTACGAGCCACAGCCCGGCTGGTCAGGAACCGACTTTAGGTGCTTGTCCAGTGCCAGCTTGAAGACTGCCAGGGGTCTGTTGGTAATCCTCCTTATGTATGCTGGGAGGCAGTTGAACAGTCTCGGGCCCCTGACACTTATTGTATGGTCTCTTAACGTGCTAGTGACACCCCTGCTTTTCATTGGGGGGATGTTGCATCGTCTGCCAAGTCTTTTGCTTTCGTTTACCTGGAGTTTACCTGGAGAGTGAGTGAGTGAGTGATTTTCGTGTGCAAATTCGGTACTAGTCCCTCTAGGATTTTCCAGGTGTATATAATCATGTATCTCTCCTGCCTGCGTTCCAGGGAATACAGGTTTAGGAACCTCAAGCGCTCCCAGTAATTGAGGTGTTTTATCTCCGTTATGCGCGCCGTGAAGGTTCTCTGCACATTTTCTAGGTCAGCAATTTCACCTGCCATGAAATGTGCTGTTAGTGTGCAGCAATATTCCAGCCTAGACAGAACAAGTGACCTGAAGAGTGTCATCATGGGCTTGGCCTCCCTAGTTTTGAAGGTTCTCATTATCCATCCTGTCATTTTTCTAGCAGATGCGATTGATACAGTGTTATGGTCCTTGAAGGTGAGATCCTCCGACATGATCACTCCCAGGTCTTTGACGTTGGTGTTTCGCTCTATTTTGTGGCCAGAATTTGTTTTGTACTCTGATGAAGATTTAATTTCCTCGTGTTTACCATATCTGAGTAATTGAAATTTCTCATCGTTGAGCTTCATATTGTTTTCTGCAGCCCACTGAAAGATTCGGTTGATGTCCGCCTGGAGCCTTGCAGTGTCTGCAATGGAAGACACTGTCATGCAGATTTGGGTGTCATCTGCAAAGGAAGACACGGTGCTGTGGCTGACATCCTTGTCTATGTCGGATATGAGGATGAGGAACAAGATGGGAGCGAGTACTGTGCCTTGTGAAACAGAGCTTTTCACCGTAGCTGCCTCGGACTTTACTCTGTTGACGACTACTCTCTGTGTTCTGTTAGTAAGGAAATTATAGATCCATCGACCGACTTTTCCTGTTATCCCTTTAGCACGCATTTTGTGCGCTATTACGCCATGGTCACACTTGTCGAAGGCTTTTGCAAAGTCTGTATATATTACATCTGCATTCTTTTTATCTTCTAGTGCATCTATGACCTTGTCGTAGTGATCCAATAGTTGAGACAGACAGGAGCGACCTGTTCTAAACCCATGTTGCCCTGGGTTGTGTAACTGATGGGTTTCTAGATGGGTGGTGATCTTGCTTCTTAGGACCCTTTCAAAGATTTTTATGATATGGGATGTTAGTGCTATCGGTCTGTAGTTCTTTGCTGTTGCTTTACTGCCCCCTTTGTGGAGTGGGGCTATGTCTGCTGTTTTTAGTAACTGTGGGACGACCCCCGTGTCCATGCTCCCTCTCCATAGGATGGAAAAGGCTCGTGATAGGGGTTTCTTGCAGTTCTTGATGAACACGGAGTTCCATGAGTCTGGCCCTGGGGCAGAGTGCATGGGCATGTCATTTATCGCCTGTTCGAAGTCATTTGGCGTCAGGATAACATCGGATAGGCTTGTGTTAACCAAATTCTGTGGCTTTCTCATAAGAAATTCATTTTGATCTTCGACTCTCAGTCTGGTTAGCGGCTTGCTAAAAACTGAGACATAGTGGGACTTGAGTAGCTCACTCATTTCCTTGCTTTCATCTGTGTAGGACCCATCTTGTTTAAGTAGGGGCCCAATACTGGACGTTGTTCTCGACTTTGATTTGGCATAGGAGAAGAAATACTTTGGGTTTCTTTTGATTTCATTTATGGCTTTTAGTTCTTCCCGCGATTCCTGACTCCTATAAGATTCCTTTAGCTTAAGTTCGATGCTTGCTATTTCTCTGACCAGTGTCTCCCTACGCATTTCAGATATATTGACCTCTTTTAGCCGCTCTGTTATTCTTTTCCGTCGTCTGTAAAGGGAGCGCCTGTCTCTTTCTATTTTACATCTACTCCTCCTTTTTCTTAGAGGAATAAGCCTTGTGCATACATCGAGTGCCACCAAGTTAATCTGTTCTAGGCATAAGTTGGGGTCTGTGTTGCTTAGTATATCTTCCCAGCTTATATCGGTTAGGACTTGGTTTACTTGGTCCCACTTTATGTTTTTGTTATTGAAGTTGAATTTGGTGACTGCTCCCTCGTGACTAATCTCATTATGTCGGTCTGGGGCTCCACGCATACACGTCTGAACCTCAATTATGTTGTGATCTGAGTATATTGTTTTTGATATGGTGACATTTCTTATCAGATCATCATTGTTAGTGAAGATGAGGTCTAGTGTATTCTCCAGTCTAGTAGGCTCTATTATTTGCTGGTTTAAATTGAATTTTGTGCAGAGATTTAAAAGCTCGTGTGAGTGTGAGTTTTCATCAGAGCTGCCTCCTGGTGTTATTACTGCAACAATATTATTTGCTATATTCCTCCATTTTAGGTGCCTTAAGTTGAAATCCCCCAGGAGCAAGATGTTGGGTGCAGGAGCTGGAAGATTTTCCAGACAGTGGTCAATTTTTAACAGCTGTTCCTGGAATTGCTGGGATGTTGCATCCGGAGGCTTGTAGACTACCACAATGACTAGGTTTTGGTTCTCGATCTTTACTGCTAAAACTTCCACTACATCATTTGAGGCATTAAGCAGTTCTGTGCAAACAAGTGACTCTGCAATGTACAGGCCAACCTCCCCCCCCCCTTTTGCCTGTTCACTCTGTCACATCTGTATAGGTTGTAACCTGGGATCCATATTTCGTTGTCCAAGTGATCTTTTATGTGGGTCTCAGTGAAAGCCGCGAACATTGCCTTTGCCTCTGCAAGCAGTCCACAGATGAAAGGTATTTTGTTGTTTGTTGCTGGCTTTAGACCCTGTATATTTGCAAAGAAGAATGTTATCGGACTGGTGGTATTGTTGGTACTGGGGGGGGATTTTTTTTCCGGCATTAGTATCTGTATCTGTTGGTTTGGAGTGCAGGCCATCGACTGTGGTTCCACTCCAGGAATAACTGGATTTGGTGTACGATTTCTGCTATCTCCTGCCAGTTTTTTTTTTCCTTCCTGGCACTAAAAAACCTCTCCCTCTTGAGTGGCTGTGGCTACCCAGGTTTTCCCATGGCCTGGATGTTTTGTATCTTTTTGTATATACTTCTAAACTGTTATATATATACTTCTATATATACTTCTAAACTGTTATATTCTCAGCACCTCTGCAAAAACAGTGATTATGTGTGAGTGAGGTGAAAGAGTTGAATGGTGAAAGTATTTTCTTTTTGGGATTTTCTTTCTTTTTGGGTCACCCTGCCTCGGTGGGAGACGGCCGACTTGTTGAAAAAAAAAAATATGTATATATATATATATATATATATATATATATATATATATATATATATATATATATATATATATATATATATATATGTATATATATATATATATATATATATATATATATATATATATATATATATATATATATATATATATATATATATATATATATATATATATATATATATATAGGGCGTGTTTCCATAAGACACCTGCCTGTCCCCGTCCCTGTTCACCAATCAGTTCAAAATGGGTACCTGGGTGTTAGTCGACTGGTGTGGGTCGCATCCTGGAACAAAACTGACCTAATTTGCCCGAACTGCTCAGCATAACAAGCGGCTTTCTATATAGTATGTCATTGATGTCAGCTAGGCCTGTATACCATATACATGTACTTGTAATAAACAAAGATATTATTTATTATTATTATTATTATTATTATTATTATTATTATTATTATTATTATTATTGTTGTTGTTGTTGTTGTTGTTGTTGTTGTTGTTGTTGTTGTTGTTGTTGTTGTTGTTGTTGTTGTTGTTGTTGTTGTTGTTGTTGTTGTTGTTGTTGCTGCTGCTGCAACAGAACACACAGGTTTAACACAAGACACACAAACCCTCTTTGACATGCCTACTGTCCAACTCATGCTATGCAAAAACTCAATACGCATGAAAAGCCCTAAGATCTGAAATTCATTGTCCGAATCATCGACAGAATTCCTCTCTACTAATCACTTTAGAGCTATTGTTAAAAAGCACCTAATCTCTCTAACTTGACTGAACCAAATTATGCTATATCAAACAAAACCAGTTCATCAAACTCTGTCCCTGTTCTACGTCTAGTCTTCCTCGGACTTCTATACAAAATTAATTACCCCCATAAAAAAATAATTACTTATTCCATTATGTTTCCACTGATACTAAGCAGCTTCCTATATCCTCACCATCTCGTTCAATCATTTTATTAAACTGAAGACATCGAATCAATCTGAAACAACAAATCATACCTAAAATTGTATCTCGTACACTCGCTACCTTTTCTTATTGTGAATATAATAGTAGTTAACTGCTTAAGAAATCCTACTGAACTGAAGATCATTGAATTAGTTTGAAGTATTAATACATAGTTTTAAAACTTTATTATTGTTCATTTAGCTAACTCTACATTTTATGTACATTAAATAATTCCTAATTAATAATCTGCATCTAGTTCTTAAGTAGCATTTATGTTCTAAGATTAGTTTGCCTGAAATGCACTGCATGTTAGTGGCTTTTTTGTGCCTAGCAATATTTTACTACATGTAAACTACATTATTTGTATACTGCATTAAAGAAATAAAGTGTTCGAATTTGAGTGTAGTGCTCATGGTCATTACAACACACAGTAGTGTGCAAATTAATTAGGACAACAGTAAATTTTATTCTTTTCTTTTCAAAAAATCTGTAAATACCTTTGTAACTTGTCATGATTGTGACCAAATGACTTCGACGCCAAATGACTTCGAACAGGCGATAAATGACATGCCCATGCACTCTGCCCCAGGGCCAGACTCATGGAACTCTGTGTTCATCAAGAACTGCAAGAAGCCCCTATCACGAGCCTTTTCCATCCTATGGAGAGGGAGCATGGACACGGGGGTCGTCCCACAGTTACTAAAAACAACAGACATAGCCCCACTCCACAAAGGGGGCAGTAAAGCAACAGCAAAGAACTACAGACCAATAGCACTAACATCCCATATCATAAAAATCTTTGAAAGGGTCCTAAGAAGCAAGATCACCACCCATCTAGAAACCCATCAGTTACACAACCCAGGGCAACATGGGTTTAGAACAGGTCGCTCCTGTCTGTATCAACTACTGGATCACTACGACAAGGTCCTAAATGCACTAGAAGACAAAAAGAATGCAGATGTAATATATACAGACTTTGCAAAAGCCTTCGACAAGTGTGACCATGGCGTAATAGCGCACAAAATGCGCGCTAAAGGAATAACAGGAAAAGTCGGTCGATGGATCTATAATTTCCTCACTAACAGAACACAGAGAGTAGTCGTCAACAGAGTAAAGTCCGAGGCAGCTACGGTGAAAAGCTCTGTTCCACAAGGCACAGTACTCGCTCCCATCTTGTTCCTCATCCTTATATCCGACATAGACAAGGATGTCAGCCACAGCACCGTGTCTTCCTTTGCAGATGACACCCGAATCTGCATGACAGTGTCTTCCATTGCAGACACTGCAAAGCTCCAGGCAGACATCAACCAAATCTTTCAGTGGGCTGCAGAAAACAATATGAAGTTCAACGATGAGAAATTTCAATTACTCAGATATGGTAAACATGAGGAAATTAAATCTTCATCAGAGTACAAAACAAATTCTGGCCACAAAATAGAGCGAAACACCAACGTCAAAGACCTGGGAGTGATCATGTCGGAGGATCTCACCTTCAAGGACCATAACATTGTATCAATCGCATCTGCTAGAAAAATGACAGGATGGATAATGAGAACCTTCAAAACTAGGGAGGCCAAGCCCATGATGACACTCTTCAGGTCACTTGTTCTATCTAGGCTGGAATATTGCTGCACACTAACAGCACCTTTCAAGGCAGGTGAAATTGCCGACCTAGAAAATGTACAGAGAACTTTCACGGCGCGCATAACGGAGATAAAACACCTCAATTATTGGGAGCGCTTGAGGTTCCTAAACCTGTATTCCCTGGAACGCAGGAGGGAGAGATACATGATTATATACACCTGGAAAATCCTAGAGGGACTAGTACCGAACTTGCACACGAAAATCACCCACTACGAAAGCAAAAGACTTGGCAGACGATGCACCATCCCCCCAATGAAAAGCAGGGGTGTCACTAGCACGTTAAGAGACCATACAATAAGTGTCAGGGGCCCGAGACTGTTCAACTGCCTCCCAGCACACATAAGGGGGATTACCAACAGACCCCTGGCAGTCTTCAAGCTGGCACTGGACAAGCACCTAAAGTCAGTTCCGGATCAGCCGGGCTGTGGCTCGTATGTTGGTTTGCGTGCAGCCAGCAGCAACAGCCTGGTTGATCAGGCTCTGATCCACCAGGAGGCCTGGTCTCAGACCGGGCCGCGGGGGCGTTGACCCCCGGAACTCTCTCCAGGTAAACTCCAGGTAAGTACAAAACAAATTCTGGCCACAAAATAGAGCGAAACACCAACGTCAAAGACCTGGGAGTGATTATGTCGGAGGATCTCAACTTCAAGGACCATAACATTGTATCAATCGCATCTGCTAGAAAAATGACAGGATGGATAATGAGAACCTTCAAAACTAGGGAGGCCAAGCCCATGATGACACTCTTCAGGTCACTTGTTCTATCTAGGCTGGAATATTGCTGCACTCTGACAGCACCTTTCAAGGCAGGTGAAATTGCCGACCTAGAAAATGTACAGAGAACTTTCACGGCGCGCATAACGGAGATAAAACACCTCAATTACTGGGAGCGCTTGAGGTTTCTAAACCTGTATTCCCTGGAACGCAGGAGGGAGAGATACATGATTATATACACCTGGAAAATCCTAGAGGGACTAGTACCGAACTTGCACACGAAAATCACTCACTACGAAAGCAAAAGACTTGGCAGACGATGCACCATCCCCCCAATGAAAAGCAGGGGTGTCACTAGCACGTTAAGAGACCATACAATAAGTGTCAGGGGCCCGAGACTGTTCAACTGCCTCCCAGCACACATAAGGGGGATTACCAACAGACCCCTGGCAGTCTTCAAGCTGGCACTGGACAAGCACCTAAAGTCAGTTCCTGATCAGCCGGGCTGTGGCTCGTACGTTGGTTTGCGTGCAGCCAGCAGCAACAGCCTGGTTGATCAGGCGCTGATCCACCAGGAGGCCTGGTCACAGACCGGGCCGCGGGGGCGTTGACCCCCGAAACTCTCTCCAGGTAAACTCCAGGTAAGACCTACCTGGAGTTCATTTCCTTTGTAATTGTGAGTTCATTACCTCTGTAACTTGCTCAGCTATCAAAACTTTGGAGTCCAGTCCCTGGACCAATTATGTACCTCTGTAATCTTTTGACTACCGCCCACAGGATGGGTATGGGGTGCATAATAAACATATTAAACTAACTTTTCAGAAAAGTTTGCTACCCACTTTTGGCAACCATCCAACTGTGGCGTTACCCTGCGACTTTCCTCAGTGCAGGAATAGCCTTACAGAACAACAGCTGTTGCTCTGTAAGGCTATTCCTGCAAGCATGCTCATTGAGTGAATATGGTTTTGTCACATTCTTCCCTTCAATTCACGATTACTTCTGAAATTCATGATGGAGGTTACACCTAAGAAAAGTGCAAGTATTGTAACTCAATCTTAGAAAACAATGATTTGAGCATCAGACAGGAAAAGAAAAATGAAATATTATGGATTTTTTTTCTTACAGAAAAATAGTGTATAATTCTGGCAACATGATGCAATCAGGTTGTTTCTATCATATTTCTAAGCATCTTTTTCCAAAAATGTAATTTTTTGTTCTTGCTGTCATCAAAAGGACATGATGCTAATTTGTGTTTTTTTTTTACTCTATTTTTATGATTGTTTCTTTCGAAATATACAGCATGGCATCTTGTCTGTCGACTCCATATCAGTGCACAGAGTGAGAGCTGTTCAGTCGCCTGTGGACTGCCTTCTAGTGTAGAGATGAACGGTGCGTCGATATCTGTATCTGGCGCGCCATGTCCGTAGAATTTTACAGAAAATGGAATTTCTTTCTCGGGAATAAGTTACTGACTTTTCACTAATGGTTTTGCAAAAACTGTTTGACAGAATGCCAAGATTTTTGCATGGTTTAGAATGGGACAACCTGGGATTTGCAATATACTTTACTATTTTTTTATTCATTTTTCCCCAAAAAAATCTTAAAAAAAAGAGAGAAACTTCAACATTTTTTATGATGCAGTCTATTGACATCTCGCTCAAAAGCTTGTTGTGTTCTTATCTAGACCTTTATCTTTCATCTCTCAAGTAGAACATCGTACATCTTGCCAATTTTGCTAAATCTTTTTTGTATTATACCCTTTAAAATAAGGCATTATTATTTTTTCTTTCTATCTTTTGAGGCAAAAGTCACTACAAAGACCACAATAATGTATCTACCTCATCACCTAGAAAAATGATAGGATGGATAATAAGAACCTTCAAAACTAGGGATACCAGGCCCATGATGATTCTCTTCAAATCACTTTGCTATCTTTAGGGTGGAATACTACTGTACACTATGTAACTGCCTCCTTCAAGGCAGATGAAATTGCTGACGTAGAGAGTGTATAGAGAACTTTCATGACAGATAAATACGAAAAAGCACCTAAATTACTAGGAATGCTTGAGGTCCCTTGATTTGTACTCCCTGGAATGCAGGCGAAAAAGATCCATGATAATATACACTTGGAAAATCCCAGAGGATTTTAAATCACAGTAAGAATTTCATTGAAATTGGATAATTAGTAAAAAAAAAAAAGAAAGGTTTTTAACCTTCTCCTTTCGAGCCTAGCATAGCCAGCTGTTGGTCGGATTCTGAAGAGAGCTGACGTCACTGGTGATTGTGGAGCACTGCGTCAGGGAAGATGTGGAAGAAAACACAAGACAACATCTCTCGATGATAAGGTTATAAAAGTAGTGTGAAGGATCTCAAGAAAACCAGCATGGATATACAAAGAGATTTGGCTTCAGGTGACGTAAAGGTTGATTATTCAACTGTTCGACGAAAGCTCCTTGAAGTTAGCAGAACTGCCAGAAAGCCGGCAAAGAAACAATTATTGATTGCTGCTATGAAGAAAAGACTGCTGCGGTGGGCACTTGATCATAAGGGATGGATAACAGATGAATGGAGAAAATCTATATTTTTAGATGAGGCGCATTTTGAGTACATGGGTACAGATCAGTGGTAGTGAGATGGAGCAAAGGCGAACCTCTTCGAAATGGACACATTCAATACAGGGCCAGATTAAGGCATGGGTTTCAGGAGCTGCAGCCCAGGGTCCTCTGCCAGCTGGAGGGCCTCCAGAGATGAAGTGAAAAGTGTTCGCAGTTACTGCTGTAAGTTTGTAATTATAGTATGTTATTACATCACATATGATGAACTGTTGCCTGTTGTCATTATTTTTCTTCTGTGGAAAATAATTTCCCAATATTATGCTGTGTAAATAAACCTGATTAAAAGTGTATTTTTAAAAGAAGAGAATGGAGCCGACAGGGAGGCTCTGCGCATGCGCAAGAGACACTCGCCATTGTTGTTTGAATTTGGATTAGAAACGTTAGTGTAATGGGAAGAATTTTTCGTGCTCTAGAGGTTAAAATTGGGCTGACACCTCTCAAACAGGAGCCGAAATTGTTGGATGTGCATTCCTGCATAACGAGGTATCAGACGACTGGACAAGACAGCTCCAGGAACCTTAGATAAGCTATATAGATTTGTGTTATAATTCTGGCCAGTATTATTTTCATAAATTTAGTTAGAATGAGGTTTTCTGAGTATGATACACATTAATCTCCAGTCAAATTGGTGAGTAATATTAAGATATTCTCCTTCTGTTATGTAAATTGTGTATATATATAATCCTTTATTAATTTTAATATACAGTCCACAAATTTATATATTTACCAGCATTCCTGGTGATACATATTTCATTTGTAATTAATGGGTCAAGAGCAACTTGTGGATATGACAGTGGTAGGTATCAAAGGGGGACATTTTTTGCAACCTAGGTGTCCCAAATTCCTACTTGTCTAACTGATAAATAATAATTATCTTTGTTCATCTACTGTTATGTACATAATGATACATTCAGATAAATGTCATTTTCCACATCTTCCTTTTTGAAAATATCACTGGGGGACCACCTAAGAAGATGTTTTGGGGTAGTTTTACTGTTAGTGTTGAGTGAGCGATGAACAGTGACAAACACACAACATTTCTGGCAACTCATTTACTTTCCATTGTGGATAGAGACTTTCCTGATGGAGAAGGCATTTTGCAGCAGAATCTTGCTCCATGCCACACTTTCAGAAAAACGCTGACATTCTTCGAAGAGAGTAGGCTAAGCGCTCTAAATTGGCCTGGAAACTCTCTTGAACTCAACCCAATCGAGAACCTATGGGCAATAATCAAACGTAGGATCGCGAAACAGGACTGTTCAACTGTGGAGAAGCTAATTGCTGCTGTTATTAGGACCTGGTACCACGACGAAGAACTTTTATTTATTTATTTATTTAGAAATTTAGCATACATGCAGAGGTACAAAAAAATACAGGTAAGAGCAGCATGCCAAAGCCACTTGTATGCATAGCATTACGGGCTGGCTTACAATTAACTTAAGATTAACTAAGCAATGATGAAATCAGTGTTAAGACATTATTGTAAACAGATAACTATAAAATACAAATGAGTATTACAAAGACAGGTCCTATGGTTGCATGCATTGCTGTTCATTCAGTAGAATGGAGTATTCTGTTAGGTACCTGGAGTTTACCTGGAGAGAGTTCCGGGGGTCAACGCCCCCGCGGCCCGGTCTGAGACCAGGCCTCCTGGTGGATCAGAGCCTGATCAACCAGGCTGTTGCTGCTGGCTGCACGCAAACCAACATACGAGCCACAGCCCGGCTGATCCGGAACTGACTTTAGGTGCTTGTCCAGTGCCAGCTTGAAGACTGCCAGGGGTCTGTTGGTAATCCCCCTTATGTGTGCTGGGAGGCAGTTGAACAGTCTCGGGCCCCTGACACTTATTGTATGGTCTCTTAACGTGCTAGTGACACCCCTGCTTTTCATTGGGGGGATGGTGCATCGTCTGCCAAGTCTTTTGCTTTCGTAATGAGTGATTTTCGTGTGCAAGTTCGGTACTAGTCCCTCTAGGATTTTCCAGGTGTATATAGTCATGTATCTCTCCCTCCTGCGTTCCAGGGAATACAGGTTTAGGAACCTCAAGCACTCCCAATAATTGAGGTGTTTTATCTCCGTTATGCGCGCCGTGAAAGTTCTCTGTACATTTTCTACCCCTCAAGGAAGGTTCCTTGATGTTGGTGAGGGGCTCTTGATTTAGAGAATTGGATCTGTGCTCCAGTTCCCCGAATTAAGCCTGAATGCCTTCCACATCCCCCCCCCCAGGCGCTGTATAATCCTCCGGGTTTAGCGCTTCCCCCTTGATTATAATAATAATAATGTACATTTTCTAGGTCGGCAATTTCACCTGCCTTGAAAGGTGCTGTTAGTGTGCAGCAATATTCCAGCCTAGATAGAACAAGTGACCTGAAGAGTGTCATCATGGGCTTGGCCTCCCTAGTTTTGAAGGTTCTCATTATCCATCCTGTCATTTTTCTAGCAGATGCGATTGATACAATGTTATGGTCCTTGAAGGTGAGATCCTCCGACATGATCACTCCCAGGTCTTTGACGTTGGTGTTTCGCTCTATTTTGTGGCCAGAATTTGTTTTGTACTCTGATGAAGATTTAATTTCCTCATGTTTACCATATCTGAGTAATTGAAATTTCTCATCGTTGAACTTCATATTGTTTTCTGCAGCCCACTGAAAGATTTGGTTGATGTCCGCCTGGAGCTTTGCAGTGTCTGCAATGGAAGACACTGTCATGCAGATTCGGGTGTCATCTGCAAAGGAAGACACGGTGCTGTGGCTGACATCCTTGTCTATGTCGGATATAAGGATGAGGAACAAGATGGGAGCGAGTACTGTGCCTTGTGGAACAGAGCTTTTCACCGTAGCTGCCTCGGACTTTACTCTGTTGACGACTACTCTCTGTGTTCTGTTAGTGAGGAAATTATAGATCCATCGACCGACTTTTCCTGTTATTCCTTTAGCACGCATTTTGTGCGCTATTACGCCATGGTCACACTTGTCGAAGGCTTTTGCAAAGTCTGTATATATTACATCTGCATTCTTTTTGTCTTCTAGTGCATTTAGGACCTTGTCGTAGTGGTCCAATAGTTGAGACAGACAGGAGCGACCTGTTCTAAACCCATGTTGCCCTGGGTTGTGTAACTGATGGGTTTCTAGATGCGTGGTGATCTTGCTTCTTAGGACCCTTTCAAAGATTTTTATGATATGGGATGTTAGTGCTATTGGTCTGTAGTTCTTTGCTGTTGCTTTACTGCCCCCTTTGTGGAGTGGGGCTATGTCTGTTGTTTTTAGTAACTGTGGGACGACCCCCGTGTCCATGCTCCCTCTCCATAGGATGGTAAAAGCTCGTGATAGGGGCTTCTTGCAGTTCTTGATGAACACAGAGTTCCACGAGTCTGGCCCTGGGGCAGAGTGCATGGGCATGTCATTTATCGCCTGTTCGAAGTCATTTGGCGTCAGGATAACATCGGATAGGCTTGTGTTAATCAAATTTTGTGGCTCTCTCATAAAAAATTCATTTTGATCTTCGACTCTCAGTCTGGTTAGCGGCTTGCTAAAAACTGAGTCATATTGGGACTTGAGTAGCTCACTCATTTCCTTGCTGTCATCTGTGTAGGACCCATCTTGTTTAAGTAGGGGCCCAATACTGGACGTTGTTCTCGATTTTGATTTGGCATAGGAGAAGAAATACTTTGGGTTTCTTTCGATTTCATTTATGGCTTTTAGTTCTTCCCGCGATTCCTGACTCCTAAAGGATTCTTTTAGCTTAAGTTCGATGCTTGCTATTTCTCTGACCAGTGTCTCCCTACGCATTTCAGATATATTGACCTCTTTTAGCCGCTCTGTTATTCTTTTCCGTCGCCTGTAAAGGGAGCGCCTGTCTCTTTCTGTTTTACATCTACTCCTCCTTTTTCTTAGAGGAATAAGCCTTGTGCATACATCGAGTGCCACCGAGTTAATCTGTTCTAGGCATAAGTTGGGGTCTGTGTTGCTTAGTATATCTTCCCAGCTTATATCGGTTAGGACTTGGTTTACTTGGTCCCACTTTATGTTTTTGTTATTGAAGTTGAATTTGGTGAATGCTCCCTCGTGACTAATCTCATTATGTCGGTCTGGGGCTCCGCGCATACATGACTGAACCTCAATTATGTTGTGATCTGAGTATATTGTTTTTGATATGGTGATATTTCTTATCAGATCATCATTGTTAGTGAAGATGAGGTCTAGTGTATTCTCCAGTCTAGTAGGCTCTATTATTTGCTGGTTTAAATTGAATTTTGTGCAGAGATTTAAAAGCTCGCGTGAGTGTGAGTTTTCATCAGAGCTGCCTCCTGGTGTTATTACTGCAAAGTTAGGTTTAACATTTGTTTGATATAAATGGTGTCGAGTCTACGCCAAAGTGTGTAGCAATGCTTATAAAAGCAATTATAATAAAAATTATATAATCATGGGGAGCGCTAAACCCGTAGGAGTATACAGCGCATGGGGGGGAGGTGGAAGGTATTCAGGATCAATTCAGGGAACCGGTATTATAATAAAAAAGAATCGCTAAACCTACATGGGTCATACAGTGCAGCAGGGGATGGAAGGATGCAGGGGTATTGGGATGATTATTAGGGCATGGAGTGCAGCGGGACAGTGGATATAAAAGCAAAAGGTAGTCATATCTCTTATTAAATCAATTATTTAGCACGTCATTGCAGTGTATTTTTCAAATAAACATTTGTTTTTAAATAAATGTCTCATATCATCGATGTCCCCGTTAACCCTTTGACTGTTTCAGGTCCCTCTCTGAAACTGTCATTCTATGTCGCTCAATTTTTGAAAAAAAAATTATTTTTTCTTATGAAATGATAGAGAATCTTTTCCCGATGGTAATGACACCAAAAGTTCGAAATTTGGTCGAAAACTCGTGGAATTATGCTCCCGCGAAGTTAGCGGTCTCGGCGACATATGCGTATCGGCGATTTCGCCGACTTTGAGCCCTATTTTCAGCCAATTCCTTTGTTCCAGTTGACCAAACTCATAGCTATTTCTTTAGAACTCCATTTTATCTATCAGCTGAGTACAAGAAACCTCCCATTTACTAATTTGGACTACCCAATATGGTGGTCAGAAATTGGCAATTTGGCCAATTTCACACAAAATAAAAAAGATGCCAATTTCAAAATAGGGTCCAGAATAAACAAGGTAGACATTCGTGGCACTAAAATAACATATGCTCTGTTCATTAGTCACATCTCTAGGCCCCTCTTATATTATTATTGCTTTCTATTTTGATTTTTTATTCATACAAAAAAATACAAAATTTACTGTTATGCAGACGACTGCATTATTGTAAAAATGGTATAAATAATATCAGTGCACTAGTGAAAGAATATTAGACTCCCCAGTTGACGTGTATTGGACGTGTGGTGTGATTTATTTACTCTTGAACATTGGTAAAAATCGAACATTTCCGCTACTTTGAGCTCAGTTTCAAGGTCGTTTTCATCGTAAAAGTAATGAAAATCATCTCTATTTCTGTAATATGTTTTCCATTTTATCACCTAAGACCATGAAAACGCGAATACAACGATAAATACTATACGAAAATACACCTCAAAGTCGGCGTTTTATTCCAAAAAAACGATCCGAGTTTTTTTTTTTCTCATTACGCAATGTGTGCTGCAGGATTTTTTTTATGTGGTGCACACTGACCACACAGACCCATTCTCTCACATGTGGGCCTACCAGCTTTCTCCCACTTGATTTGAAGCTGCTAGAATTATTGAGTATATATACGTCAGAAACATTGGCTCGTAAGACGTATTTATACGTCGAAAACAGTCAAAGGGTTAATATGCACACTACTGTAGTGTCGTGCACATGGCCACAACACAATATAGTGCCGTCCTCATGGCCACAATACAAGATAGTGTCGTCCTCATGGCCACAAAACAACAGTGTCGTCTTCATTATTCTCATTGTACATGCTAAGTCATTTAATTCTCACCAGGATGATATGAAAGCAAACAAAAACAATGACACATGCATTTTGTTGTTCGTACAAGTTTTGGCAATTTTTTGTTTGTAAAGTAAAAGGACACAAGTGCAACTAATGTGACATTTATTGTGGCAACGTTTCGCTCTCCAGGAGCTTGATAAAGCTCCTGGAGAGCGAAACGTTGCCACAATAAATGTCACATTAGTTGCACTTGTGTCCTTTTACTTTACATATTGTCGGTAATTCTACCAACTTTATTACAATTTTTTGTTTATAATTTTCTTAAATTCAGCATGTGTAAATATGAATAATATAATAATTGCATATTAAAAAAGTGATGCTGATCTGACCCTTCAAGATATTTTGTATGAAGGAGGTTGTGCAGTGGCAGCAGAGTGTTACAGACAAGAGGACAATATAATGAAAAATCTGGGAGCATTGGTTGTAATATTTTGCGTAATGTGATCTGGCAGCATCGAGGTCAAATTGGTATATATTGACCTCAATCCATAATTTAGAAATTGTTGACATGTTCCCCACTAAAGAACTGGGATAATAGTGGAAAACCTCTACATTTCGGCAACAAGGATGGAAAAATAGAGGACTCAGATTTTTCCCAGCAGCACACCTTAGCTAAGTGATGCTTACCTATAACGTACAGTAGTTTTGCATTGGCCATCGTCAATTCTAGCTGTTAGGGTATATTCCACAAATAATAACTGTGATCCAGTAATTAAATGGTGAGTGCTCAGGTTAAATTTTCCTCTCTTTCTATTTATATATGCATATATTTTTAGTAAAATGCTGTATACTCAACAGAACCCCCCTCCCTCCTTTCAAATCACAAACCATCATACAGTCCACTCAATATCTTGTAATTTACCAAAATTACTGGTATTAAATTTTATGTTGTTAATACTTGATAGGCCCGACTTCGTGGGTGGGAAAGTGTGTGTGGCTCTCGGAGGAGAGGCATATGTTATGTTAATCAAGGGGAAGAGCTAAACCCGGAGGATTATACAGCGCCTGGGGGGGGGATGTGGAAGGCATTCAGGCTTAATTCGGGGAACTGGAGCACAGATCCAATTCCCTAAATCAAGAGCCCCTCACCAACAACAAGGAACCTTCCTTGACGGGAACGAGAGGCATAGTGCAGCCCAGTGTCTCTGAAACCCCACCAAGCTCTGAGGTACAACTAACATTGGTAAGTACAATAAATTGTTGCTGAGTTATGCCCCCCATAATTTCCTACACAAGTTTTAGTCAGTAAGGAAGAGCAACCACGTGATCTTGTCATGTGTTGTGTCCATGAGAGAAAGTTCATCACCCTCCCATCATGATCACACTTCGTTTATGAACATATCTACAAAATAATTAACTTTTGTCCCCAAAATCAGGAACCATTCAGTGATTTTTTATTTTTTCCCCACTGAGATTTCTGCGCAATACCTTGAGAGCTTCTCATCATATAGACTTGAAATTTTCACCCATGTTGTATGTTACTTAGGAGTCAGGAATCGCGGGAAGAACTAAAAGCCATAAATGAAATCGAAAGAAACCCAAAGTATTTCTTCTATGCCAAATCAAAATCGAGAACAACGTCCAGTATTGGGCCCCTATTTAAACAAGATGGGTCCTACACAGATGACAGCAAGGAAATGAGTGAGCTACTCAAGTCCCAATGTGACTCAGTTTTTAGCAAGCCGCTAACCAGACTGAGAGTCGAAGATCAAAATGAATTTTTTATGAGAGAGCCACAAAATTTGATTAACACAAGCCTATCCGATGTTATCCTGACGCCAAATGACTTCGAACAGGCGATAAATGACATGCCCATGCACTCTGCCCCAGGGCCAGACTCATGGAACTCTGTGTTCATCAAGAACTGCAAGAAGCCCCTATCACGAGCCTTTTCCATCCTATGGAGAGGGAGCATGGACACGGGGGTCGTCCCACAGTTACTAAAAACAACAGACATAGCCCCACTCCACAAAGGGGGCAGTAAAGCAACAGCAAAGAACTACAGACCAATAGCACTAACATCCCATATCATAAAAATCTTTGAAAGGGTCCTAAGAAGCAAGATCACCACCCATCTAGAAACCCATCAGTTACACATCCCAGGGCAACATGAGTTTAGAACAGGTCGCTCCTGTCTGTCTCAACTATTGGATCACTACGACAAGGTCCTAAATGCACTAGAAGACAAAAAGAATGCAGATGTAATATATACAGACTTTGCAAAAGCCTTCGACAAGTGTGACCATGGCGTAATAGCGCACAAAATGCGTGCTAAAGGAATAACAGGAAAAGTCGGTCGATGGATCTATAATTTCCTCACTAACAGAACACAGAGAGTAGTCGTCAACAGAGTAAAGTCCGAGGCAGCTACGGTGAAAAGCTCTGTTCCACAAGGCACAGTACTCGCTCCCATCTTGTTCCTCATCCTCATATCCGACATAGACAAGGATGTCAGCCACAGTACCGTGTCTTCCTTTGCAGATGACACCCGAATCTGCATGACAGTGTCTTCCATTGCAGACACTCCAAAGCTCCAGGCGGACATCAACCAAATCTTTCAGTGGGCTGCAGAAAACAATATGAAGTTCAACGATGAGAAATTTCAATTACTCAGATATGGTAAACATGAGGAAATTAAATCTTCATCAGAGTACAAAACAAATTCTGGCCACAAAATAGAGCGAAACACCAACGTCAAAGACCTGGGAGTGATCATGTCGGAGGATCTCACCTTCAAGGACCATAACATTGTATCAATCGCATCTGCTAGAAAAATGACAGGATGGATAATGAGAACCTTCAAAACTAGGGAGGCCAAGCCCATGATGACACTCTTCAGGTCACTTGTTCTATCTAGGCTGGAATATTGCTGCACACTAACAGCACCTTTCAAGGCAGGTGAAATTGCCGACCTAGAAAATGTACAGAGAACCTTCACGGCACACATAACGGAGATAAAACACCTCAATTATTGGGAGCGCTTGAGGTTCCTAAACCTGTATTCCCTGGAACGCAGGCGGGAGAGATACATGATTATATACACCTGGAAAATCCTAGAGGGATTAGTACTGAACTTGCACACGAAAATCACTCACTACGAAAGTAAAAGACTTGGCAGACGATGCACCATCCCCCCAATGAAAAGCAGGGGTGTCACTAGCACGTTAAGAGACCATACAATAAGTGTCAGGGGCCCGAGACTGTTCAACTGCCTCCCAGCACACATAAGGGGGATTACCAACAGACTCCTGGCAGTCTTCAAGCTGGCACTGGACAAGCACCTAAAGTCAGTTCCGGATCAGCCGGGCTGTGGCTCGTACGTTGGTTTGCGTGCAGCCAGCAGCAACAGCCTGGTTGATCAGGCTCTGATCCACCAGGAGGCCTGGTCACAGACCGGGCCGCGGGGGCGTTGACCCCCGGAACTCTCTCCAGGTAAACTCCAGGTACTTAAAACTTCCACCCATAGTGTATGTTACTGAAACTCAACCATGGTGTATGTTACTGATACTTTCACCTATGATGTATGTTACTGAAACTTTCACATAATATGTATGTTACCGAAATTTTCACCTACGGTATGTTACTGAAACTTTCAGCCATGATGTATGTTACTGAAAATTTCACCCATGAAATATTACTGAAACTTTCACCCATCGTATATGTTACCTGAAATTTTTACACCATATTTCATCTATGATGTTTGTTACTAAAGCTTTCACCCAAAGTGCACATTACTGAAACTTTCACCAATGATGAATGCTACTAAAATTCTTACCCATACCTGAAGTTTACCTGGAGGGTTTCGGGAGTCAACACCCCCGAGGCCCGGTCTGTGACCAGACCTCCTGGTGGATCAGGGCCTCATCAACCAGGCTGTTACTGTTGGTTGCACACAAACGACACACGAACCACAGCCTGGCTGGTCAGGTACTGACTTAGGTGCCTGTCCGGCACCTTCTTGAAGACAGCCAGGGGTCTATTGGTAATCCCCCTTATGTAAGCTGGGAGGCAGTTGAACAGTCTTGGGCATCTGACACTTGTTGTGTTGTCTCTTCTCATATTTTCGTGGTGTCCCTGCTTTTCAGTGGGGGATGTTGCATCTCCTGCCCAGTCTTTTGCTTTCATAGGGAGTGATTTTCATGTGCAAATTTGGGACTAGTCCTTCTAGGGTTACCCAAGTGTATATTACCATGTATCTTTCTCTCCTGCATTCCAAGGAATACAGGTCAAGGGACTTCAACCATTTCCAGTAATTTAGTTCTTTTATGGTTCTTATACGTGCAGTGAAAGTTCTCTGTATATTCTCCAGGTCTACAGTTTCACCTGCCTTGAAGGTGGCAGTTAGTGTACAGCAATATTCCAGCCTAGAGAGAACAAGCAATTTGAAGAGAATTATCATGGGCTTGGTATCCCTAGTTTTGAAGGTTCTCATTATCCATCCTATCATTTTTCTAGCAGATGCAATACGTATATACATTGTTGTGATCTTTGAAAGTGAGATCCTTTGACATTATCACTCCCAGGTCTTTCACATTAGTTTTTCCCTCTATTGTGTGACTGGAAAATCAAGGTTGGAGCGCTATGCACGTGAATGTAGATCTACGTTTGGACAGTTTGAGGGTTAATACCATAACTCAGAGAGATTTAATATGCAACCCTCTTGACAGTACAGCTATTGAAATTACTGAATATATATAGATATATATATATATATATATATATATATATATATATATATATATATATATATATATATATATATATATATATATATTATATATATATATATATTATATATATATATATTATATATATATATATATATTATATATATATATATATATATTTTTTTTTTTTTTTTTTTATAGGATGGGGTCCACCTCTGGTGTAAATTGTGGGACCCATTGCCTCGGAGAAGTGCATAAAAAGACTTCAAGGAAGAATATTTGGATTTCTTCCTGAAGCCGTTTGAATATTCCACTTCCCCTACCACCCCATCTTTTAGTATATTTTTTTTTACCAATAGGAATATTTTATTACATAATATGGTACAGAAGATTTAAGAGATACATTGTTGATATAAATGTGGCATATACGGTACATGTTGTTACGTGTGTATCACCGATTATAAGGCGAAAATCTCATCCAGCTCCTCAGAGCTGGGGCGTGTGCCCAAAATACAGGAGGCATTACCCCTTTGAACAGCCGCACTGAGCCGCTGGAACAGAAAACTAGCTGCCCTGGGATCCCTAGTTACCCTGATGAGTCTTTTTCCCAGCTCCTTAAGGAATTTAGATGCACTCTTTCCCCATGAGCCAAGGGTCTCTGAGCCTATGGGAACAAACATATAATGATGGGCAAGTTCTCCATATTTTCTAGACTTTTGGGACTCCCTGAAGCTGGCAGCTGCCCCTCCTTCCTCCCTGGTGTATTGGAGATAGGTATCAGCCAAGGTAGATGCACATGTATAGTCCCACACCACCTGCTTCCCATCTGTCCAGGCTTGAAGGGTGATACCATCTGGACGCTTCTGGCTGCCATCAGATCTGCATAGTTGGGGTGGCTCCCTTACTGCTGGGCATCCAGCTGTTGTGAGGCTCCTCTTGATAATGTTATTAACCTCCTCATGTCTTGCAATCTTTCCCTCGGATTTACGGCACACAAGACCATGGTACCCGAATCGGTCTGCTGCTTCAATGCCACAAATACACCTGTGTTCGGCGAGAATAGGGGCGGCAAGTCGAAGGGCAACACCGATGCGGATGGTCTGTGGGTCGAGACGTGTGCCAAGGCTGGAGTTGGGAACAGCCAACAGAAAGTCCCCAGCATGAGGGGCTCTCACTGCCAGGAGGCGGGCTCTATCCTTCCCTGACACACTCTGAAGCATTGTTGAGGCAATATTTTCCACTATTGGACCATCCCAGTGCGATTGTTTGTAGTTGTTGGGGGGAGCAGGTCTGGCTCCAGAGCCCGTTAGATTATCCCAGATCATTGCTCCGTCAATGAATTTTTGGTCCTGGACTCCTACCTTGTCCCTAAGATGTTCAGGGAGAATCGCTGCTACAAGCTCTCTGGATGCAATACACGAGGACAGAAAAGCAGGTAACGCAATCTGTGATGACTTGCGGACACCAATGCCTCCTAGTCTGACTGGAAGTGTAGCTTGGTTCCACTGCCCGTCTTCTAGAGTAAGGTTAAGTACTTTCGTAAAAATCTGCCTCAGAATACTGTCATATTCGTGCAGTATAGGGTTATCATATGAAGGTGCACATCTTAGGAAATATGTCAACCTGGGCAGACTCAAGCACTTTGTGAGAAGGTACAAGGCATCGTGGGTGTCCAGATTGCCTATATTATATACATATATATATATAAATGTATATATATATATATGTGTGTATATATATGTATATACATATATAAATATATATAAATATTTATATAATTATTTATATAAAATTTTGTTGAAAATAAGAAAAAGTTTTGGAGTGAGATTAACAAGTTAAGAAAGCCTAGAGAACAAATGGATTTGTCAGTTAAGAATAGGAGAGGAGAGTTATTAAATGGAGAGGTAGAGGTATTGGGAAGATGGAAGGAATATTTTGAGGAATTGTTAAATGTTGATGAAGATAGGGAAGCTGTGATTTCGTGTATAGGGCAAGGAGGAATAACATCTTGTAGGAGTGAGGAAGAGCCAGTTGTGAGTGTGGGGGAAGTTCGTGAGGCAGTAGGTAAAATGAAAGGGGGTAAGGCAGCCGGGATTGATGGGATAAAGGTAGAAATGTTAAAAGCAGGTGGGGATATAGTTTTGGAGTGGTTGGTGCAATTATTTAATAAATGTATGGAAGAGGGTAAGGTACCTAGGGATTGGCAGAGAGCATGCATAGTTCCTTTGTATAAAGGCAAAGGGGATAAAAGAGAGTGCAAAAATTATAGGGGGATAAGTCTGTTGAGTGTACCTGGTAAAGTGTATGGTAGAGTTATAATTGAAAGAATTAAGAGTAAGACGGAGAATAGGATAGCAGATGAACAAGGAGGCTTTAGGAAAGGTAGGGGGTGTGTGGACCAGGTGTTTACAGTGAAACATATAAGTGAACAGTATTTAGATAAGGCTAAAGAGGTCTTTGTGGCATTTATGGATTTGGAAAAGGCGTATGACAGGGTGGATAGGGGGGCAATGTGGCAGATGTTGCAAGTGTATGGTGTAGGAGGTAGGTTACTGAAAGCAGTGAAGAGTTTTTACGAGGATAGTGAGGCTCAAGTTAGAGTATGTAGGAAAGAGGGAAATTTTTTCCCAGTAAAAGTAGGCCTTAGACAAGGATGTGTGATGTCACCGTGGTTGTTTAATATATTTATAGATGGGGTTGTAAGAGAAGTAAATGCGAGGGTCTTGGCAAGAGGCGTGGAGTTAAAAGATAAAGAATCACACACAAAGTGGGAGTTGTCACAGCTGCTCTTTGCCGATGACACTGTGCTCTTGGGAGATTCTGAAGAGAAGTTGCAGAGATTGGTGGATGAATTTGGTAGGGTGTGCAAAAGAAGAAAATTAAAGGTGAATACAGGAAAGAGTAAGGTTATGAGGATAACAAAAAGATTAGGTGATGAAAGATTGAATATCAGATTGGAGGGAGAGAGTATGGAGGAGGTGAACGTATTCAGATATTTGGGAGTGGACGTGTCAGCGGATGGGTCTATGAAAGATGAGGTGAATCATAGAATTGATGAGGGAAAAAGAGTGAGTGGTGCACTTAGGAGTCTGTGGAGACAAAGAACTTTGTCCTTGGAGGCAAAGAGGGGAATGTATGAGAGTATAGTTTTACCAACGCTCTTATATGGGTGTGAAGCGTGGGTGATGAATGTTGCAGCGAGGAGAAGGCTGGAGGCAGTGGAGATGTCATGTCTGAGGGCAATGTGTGGTGTGAATATAATGCAGAGAATTCGTAGTTTGGAAGTTAGGAGGAGGTGCGGGATTACCAAAACTGTTGTCCAGAGGGCTGAGGAAGGGTTGTTGAGGTGGTTCGGACATGTAGAGAGAATGGAGCGAAACAGAATGACTTCAAGAGTGTATCAGTCTGTAGTGGAAGGAAGGCGGGGTAGGGGTCGGCCTAGGAAGGGTTGGAGGGAGGGGGTAAAGGAGGTTTTGTGTGCGAGGGGCTTGGACTTCCAGCAGGCATGCGTGAGCGTGTTTGATAGGAGTGAATGGAGACAAATGGTTTTTAATACTTGACGTGCTGTTGGAGTGTGAGCAAAGTAACATTTATGAAGGGATTCAGGGAAACCGGCAGGCCGGACTTGAGTCCTGGAGATGGGAAGTACAGTGCCTGCACTCTGAAGGAGGGGTGTTAATGTTGCAGTTTAAAAACTGTAGTGTAAAGCACCCTTCTGGCAAGACAGTGATGGAGTGAATGATGGTGAAAGTTTTTCTTTTTCGGGCCACCCTGCCTTGGTGGGAATCGGCCGGTATGATACTAAAAAATAATAAAATATATATATATATATATATATATATATATATATATATATATATATATATATATATATATATATATATATATATATATCTCCTGAATTTACATATTTCATGAAAGAGCCACACTTGATTACTGCACCATACACCAGGGAAGTCTTGATTCTTCATGCTGTGAACAAAGCAGTAGGAAAAATAAGAACATAAGAAAGGAGGAACACTGCAGGAGGCCTGTTGGCCCATACTAGGCAGGTCCTTTACAATTCATCCCACTAACATACATTGCAACAATAATGAGAGAGTTGAAAATTCCAGAGGTGCAGCAAACTCAAGTATCTGGAATGACAGAGCACATTCAGCTGATATTTGTTTGAGCATTACTTACACGAGCCCTCCAGACACGAGACAGATTACTACTTATGCACCGTCTTATCAACTAATCAGGCACAATTAAGCAATACTTTACTATTATTAACTGTTGATCTTTCTTACTGTGATGAATACACCAACTTGCAAGATGTTATCAGAAACAGTCTATCAACCAGGTGGCCCTGGTCATAAATACAGTGGACCCTTGGTTTTCGTCGATCTTAGTTATCACCAATTTCGGTTTTGGCCGGCTTTTTTCATCGATTTTTGGCTTTAATTTTCATTGATTACCTCCGTTTTTGTCGATCGTATGGAACCTGTCTAGTCCCCAGCGTGCAGACAAAGCCGCCTCCCGCACGCATTCTCAGCCAGTGTAGCATTGTTTCTCGGTCAGTGAACATATCCTGCCAGGTCATACGAAACATTTCATAATGATCCATTGTTTTTGCCACTTGTTTATCGTGTGTGACTGCTAAATAAGTGACTATGGCCCCAAAGAAAGCTCCTGGTGCCAGTGCTTTGGTAATGAAAGTGAGGAACACCACAGAACTGAAAAAAGAAATCCTAAGAAAATATGTAGTGGAATACACATTACTGAACTCGGCAGGATGTATGGGAAGTCGCCATCAACAATCAGCTCCATTGTGACAGAGAAAAGAAATCATGAAAGCTGATGTTGCAAAAGGGGTGAATGCAATAACCAAACAGAGATCCCAAACAATTGAAGTAGAGAAATTGTTGTTGGTGTGGATCAGAGACAAAGAGTTAGCAGGAGATAGTGTTGTGCAGTCCATTATTTGTGAAAAGGCAAGGCAGCTGCATGAGGATCTCATAAAGAAATTGCCTGAAACAAGTGGTGATGAAAGTGAATTCCAGGCCAGCAAAGGCTGGTTCGAAAATTTCAAGAAGCGAAGTGACATACACAGTGTTGTAAGGCATGATGAGGGTGCCAGTTCAAACAAATAAGCGGCTGAAAAATTCGTGCGGGAATTCAAATGTTATGTAGAGTCTGAAAAATTCCAACCCCAAAAAGTGTTCAGTTGTGACGAAACAGGCCTCTTTTGGAAGAAAATGCCAAAGAGGACCTACATCATGCAGGAGGAAAAGGCACGCCCAGGACACAAGCCCATGAAAGACAGGCTAACTCTCTTGTTGTGTGGTAATGCTAGTGGGGATTTCAAAGTGAAGCCTTTACTGGTGTATCACTCTGAAAATCCCAGAGTGTTCAAGAAAAACAGTGTTGTCAAGAGTAAATTGTGTGTGATGTGGAAGGCAAACAGTAGGGCATGGGTCACAAGGGAAATTTTCCTGGAATGGTTTAATGAAGTGTTTGGCCCCAGTATGAAAAAATACCTCCTGGATAATAAATTGCCACTCCAGTGCCTCCTGTTAATGGACAATTCTCCTGCTCATCCTCCAGACTTGGAAGACCAATTGTCTAAGGAATTCAGTTTTGTAACAGTGAAGTTTTTGCTTCCTAACACCACTCTTCTCCAGCCCATGGACCAGCAGATCATTGCAAACTTCAAAAAACTGCACACCAAAGCAATGTTTCAAAGGTGTTTTGACATAACCTCGGGCTCTGAATTGACCCTAAGAGAGTTCTGGAAGAATCACTTCAATATCTTCCACTGCATAGGCCTTATTGATGAGGCTTGGTAGGGAGCGACTTCCAGGACAATGAACTCTGCTTGGAGAAAATTGTGGCCAGATTGTGTCCAAAAGAAGGATTTCGAAGGGTTTGAGGCTGACCCTGTTGACCCTACACCTGTTGTGCAATCAATTCTGGCATTGGGGAATTCCATGGGGTTGGATGTGAGTTTGGAGGATGTGGAAGAGTTAGTGGAGGACCAAAATGAAGAGCTAACCACTGATGAGCTGCAAGAGCTTCATCTGCAACAGCAACAGACCACAGCTAAGGAAATTGCTTCAGAGGAGGAGGAAGAGAGATGGAAGAAGGTGCCTTCTTTAGAGATTAAGGAGATTTGTGCAATGTGGACTAAAGTGCATTCATTTGTAGAGGAACATCACCCTGAGAAAGCTGTTGCAATCTGTGCTGGTGACTTCTACAATGACAATGCTATGTCCTGTTCTAGGCAAATCTTAAGAGACACCAGAAACAGACCTATCTGGACAGATATTTTGTGCGACAGGGGTCCAGTGACTCTCAAACTCGTCCTAGCGACAGTAAAAAAAACAAAGGAGGGAAGTGACCCCAGATAAGGACTTGGTACCTAAATTCTCTATGGAGGGGGATTCCCCTCCCAAACAATAACCTATCTTCCCTCTCCCTTCCTCCCTGCCTTCCTTCCAGCAACAACAGCCTTCAATAAAGGTAAGTGTCATGTTTAATGTTCATTCTTTTGTGCACGTAAATGTATATTTAAGGTAAAAAGAATTTTTTGTTGATACTTCTGGGTGTCTGGAACGGATTAATTCCATTTACATTACAGTGGACCCCCGCATAACGATCACCTCCGAATGCGACCAATTATGTAAGTGTATTTATGTAAGTGCGTTTGTACATGTATGTTTGGGGTCTGAAATGGACTAATCTACTTCACAATATTCCTTATGGGAACAAATTCGGTCAGTACTGGCACCTGAACATACTTCTGGAGTGAAAAAATATCGTTAACCGGGGGTCCACTGTATTTCTTATGGGGAAAATGGTTTCGGTTTTGGCCGATGGCTCTGGAATGGATTAAACATGAAAACCAAGGGTCCACTGTAACTGGAATGATAAACCTCAGAACCACTGTTATGTAAGAATAAGATATGGGGTATCCAGCACAAGTATTATTTATGTTCCACTTCCACGGGGAAGTGGAACATAATTCTTCCTCCATATACCATGCATGTCGTAAGAGGCGACTAAAATGCTGGGAGCAAGGGACTAGTAACTCCTTCTCCTGTATACATTACTAAATTTACAAAGAGAAACTTTTTTTTTTCTTTTTAGGTCACCCTGCCTTGGTGGGATATGGCTGGTTTGATGAAAAAAAAATATATTAAATAAAATATCATGTCTGACTAATGATTTATTTATCATTATAAGGCAAGCCTCACATTAATATATGACCTCAATCAAGAGATAGCTATATAATGATGCATTCACAACATTAGGTCATCTTAGTAATATTTTCAACTAATCAAGATTAAGGTCTCACATATATTAAAAGTTGAATTAATGTAAGCCACATTTCACATTTTTCATGTTTTTGACAAATCAACAAGTTCATATCAGTGGAATATAAATCGGTAGACTATCTTATTAATGCCAATATTAGGGGATCTAGGTGTTTATAATTTTGAGGTGAATCGAAAGAGGTGTAGGAAGTGTTAACAGAGTTGTTGGAAGATGGGTGCCACACATTCATTCTTGCTAAGCCCATATGGATCATGCAGTGCCCAGAAGAATGGAAGGCATTCAGATCTGATTCAAGGAATTGGAGCACAGGTCCAGTTCCTTAGATCACGAGCCCCTTCACCAGCATCAAGAAACCTCCCTTGAGGGAATCAAAAGGGGTGCCCATTCCCTTTAATCATACCTGATTACCTCTTTCTCTATCTTTGTATGATCCCTATGGATGTAGCACTTTCCAGTGAATATAATAATAATAATGATAAGTACTGACTTAAACATCCAGAAGATATATGAGCATGTTTGATCAAAATGAGTGAAAGCATGCTGGAATGTTATTCAGGTAAGACAGCTAGCTGGACTAGAGTTTTTAAGGCTGGTAAGTACAGTGCCTGCACTTTATGAAGTGGGAATGTTGAAGTTTCTTAGGTTAACATTAGACAGTGATGGTAGTAGATGGCAAAAGCTGGCAGAGAGACAATGAGAGACACATGACATTTCACCTGCTGTGCAACAAAACCTCAACAAGACCCCCCACAGTAGGTAAAATGTTAAATAATATTTTTTTACTATGTTCATGTCTTTGATCCACCATTAAAGAGATGTCTGTGGCCTTCTCAAAAATGCAGTTATTTTCTTTGGGTTACCCTGCCTAGATTAGAAATAGCTGATGTAATAAATAAAACCATCAATGGAACTGGATAATCAGAAGCCATATTACATTTTGATTAATATTACAGAATTACATCAATAACAAAGCATTTCAAGAATAATACAATGATATATTTCACAAATTTTGTGTGGTAAACTGTAAGAAACACATGTCAAAGAGGATTAATAATCCCTTACGTGCATACTTCATTATGCCACTATCAGACTTATGATACCTCATGAAAGATTCATGGACATTTTTAACTGAGGGAACAAAATGACCACAGTAACACTTCACAAGTGCACATGTACATTACTGTTGTTGTAACAATATACCATTATTATGAAACTACCTTTACACAGCAGGAATTATAATGTGACTTGCCATAACATGGACTGCCATTCTTCGATATGAATACGTTTTAAAACAACACTATTTGATGTAAAGAAGCATTATCTAAGGAAAGTAACAGTAGTTACAAAAAAATCATCATTCTTTAAATATTTTATATACACCTGACAAAATCAAGCTAGGTATATCCTTCGAGGAGCAAGTTCAAAACCAACTGAAATACCAATCACCTTCAGTCTCTATTATTATATCTTTCTTCTTTCTTTCAACACACCGGCCGTATCCCACCGAGGCGGGGTGGCCCAAAAGGAAAAACGAAAGTTTCTCCTTTTACATTTAGTAATATATACAGGAGAAGAGGTTACTAGCCCCTTGCTCCTGGCATTTTAGTCGCCTCTTACAACACGCATGGCTTACGGAGGAAGAATTCTGTTCCACTTCCCCATGGAGATAAGAGGAAATAAACAAGAATAAGAACTAGAAAGAAAATAGAAGAAAACCCAGAGGGGTGTGTATATATGTGCTTGTACATGTATGTGTAGTGTGACCTAAGTGTGAGTAGAAGTAGCAAGACGTACCTGAAATCTTGCATGTTCATGAGACAGAAAAAAGGACACCAGCAATCCTACCATCATGTAAAACAATTACAGGCTTTCGTTTTACACTCACTTGGCAGGACGGTAGTACCTCCCTGGGTGGTTGCTGTCTACCAACCTACTACCTAGATTATTATATCTACCAACATTAAATGCATGTACAGCAATTGGCCACAGACATCCTGGCAGACTATTAAAAAGTGAAGAGACTATGTATAATCCTATTGGTTAGCCTTTTCAGTTAACATCTACTCACAGCCCCACATGTTCATACACATTTTCTCAAATTTCACACTCCATTCAGTGAAAGGAATGCATTAATCAATATCATCATTTCTTTAAGAATTTTTAAATACATTTTCAGCATCATGTTTCATTTTTACATCCTTTTCACATGATTCTATGTGCATTAAGATAGTAAGAGCTTTACCCAATTTAAATCCAAAACTGGCTTTAGGAATATTCAGGAAATGGTTAAAAGTGTGGAGAAGCTATTATATGTGGCCAATCCTGAACACAGTAAGTCATAAAATATAGTGAGATACTTAGACATGATTCCTGTGCAATTTGTCCAACTTGAGCATGGTACTGAGTTAATTATTACAGAGAAAAAAAAACTTTTTAATTTATTTTTATATCCAGACCTAGCTTCATTTTAAGAATATGTGCAGGCACTTGTAATAATAATGAGCAACACCTATACTCCAGAAGAGAGGAAACAAAGACTGGATACAAGAATATTTTAAAATATAAATAGAGCTAATACATAAATAGTGTATCACATAACTTCTCTCACCTAAAAGGAATATATCATTACCAGAAAATGGACAACACACATTTTTTTAAGTAAACAAACTAAGTAATATTCTTTACAACAGAGTATCTTACCTATATTTTTCCATTATATTAGATCATATCAAATTTTTCAGATTGATCATTCCCAATTCTTCAGATATATCAAATCAAACTCAATTTTCCCAACAAATTAAATCATACCTAATTTCAGCACATATTCTCAAATCCAAACAAAATAAAATTCAAACAACTTTCATGTGCAAAAAATGCACAAAATAAAACTCTCTGTAAACACAACACTTACACTGTACTGCACTATACCAGAAAACTTTTTAATAAACTGTACCATATGTCACTAATTTATTACATCCATTCAGCATAGATGTTCACTGCAAAAAAGATCAATACCAACACAATAAAAAATTATAAGAGAAATTCATAAGCAACTATTTAATAAAAAGCTATGTCCTTGATGTTAGCATTGTTTATGTACATTAAAATAATTTGTTTAATATAAATCTGGGCAAAAATATATAGTACATACTTCACAAAGATACAGTACTGTATGTCTTATTTCTGGTCAAAAATACCTCAAATTTGACAGTTTATGATGCAGTATAATAGAACAGCTTAATAAAATTTTGATTTCACAATTGTGTTGGTCATCTTCAATGGAAAGAAAAAATGCTCAGGATTCCTGCATCTGGAGAAGGGAGTTGATGGCAGCTTCTTTGTTGCCCTGTGAGGCCTCCAGCACAGATTTCACAACCTCAGCATCCACACCAGGAAACATTTCACCAACCTGTCAATAAATAAACACATTACCAATATTAAAAGCAATTTAAGAGTACACAACAGAACTGCAAGTATTTTAAAGGTAAGAACCAGGGTTTAGTGATGCATCTCAGTTTAAAGATGAAACATTAACTTGTTTCTCAACAGTGGCAATCCTGTACTGTATTTGTTCCACTCTCGTGTCTGCCTTTTGGATAATTTAGCAGTGATGTACCTTACAGCTGGACTCAGATTTGTGATATGTTAGCTATTAGAATTCTAACAATTTAAAAATTATAAAAAAAATTTTCACAACTCAAAGAAATACTTCTTGAGTATATTTATAGTAAAAGATCAATCAATCATATATACATACAGCCTCTCCTCAATGACAGAGTTCCATTCCTAAGACCACGTCGGCAAACAAATTCGTTGCTAACCAAGGAGCATACTATAATGGTTGTGAGTTTGAGTCAGCCATCTTTGATATTGTTTCAATGTCACCTTTGCACCATTTATAACATTTTTAGTATAATTTTTAAATGTTTATATAGTGTACTGTATATTGTAATAAATAGAATTGAGGAAATCAGCTATAATATACATTATTTATGTATGCATACTAGTCAAAGTAGCCTGTCATAAGTCTGAGTCGTCATTAAACGAGTATGTCACTAAGTGAGGAGAGGCTGTACTAACAGGGGGAGGGAGGGGGTGTCTGACTTACTGAAAATTCTGTTATATTGAATGTTTCAATTATTATTATTATTATAAAAAAGAAGTGCTAACCCTACAAGGGACATACAGTGCAGCGAGGCAATGGATAGTGCAGGATCATAGAGTAGCAAGGGTAGAGAAGACAACAGGAGTTAGAAAGGGCTGTGAGGAGTGCTAGAGGAAGTATCATCAAAGTTTGTGTAGTAAATCAGTTGCTGTCAAAAAGTCAATGAGGGAGTCTTAGTCAAAGGTGGGTCTGTCAGCAAGGAGGGAATATAAAGTAGGATGCTAGAGCGGTGATGACGTTGGAGGTAAATTCTGCGTGCTTGTTGACAGACCAGACAGTTCAACAGAATATGGCTAACCGAAGCTAGAACCTGACAATTCTTGCTCATGAGATACCCATGAGTAAGATGGGTGTGCCTGATGTGAAGACGGGAGAGTGCATTCTCCCAACCTCGGCATCGATGATAAGAAGATGGCCAGAAACCTAAACTTAATTTGATACAATGTAATTTGTTTTGTATTATATCCGAGTATTGTTGCTAATGGTTACAAGGGTGGTTAGAAATTACAGCAAAACAGTCTTTGAATGGAACACCTCTATATGAAACTGAAAGGGCATGTACTTCTGACTGTGCAGCAGTGTCTGCTTGTTCATTGTCCTGTACGTCAACATGACTGGGGACTCAACAGAAAATATTGTTGTTTTTGATAGAGATGTAGCATAACCATAATTGTATATGAAGAACCAGGGAATGAGGTGAATCAAATTTTTATAGCTTGCAAAGCATAAGAGTCTGAGATTACCACAAATGGTGACACAGGCATAGATGAAATACAGATAACTGCTACAAAAAATTGATACAATTTAGCTGTAAAAATGCTAGCCGAGTCTAATAAATGCCCTCACACTACGCTGTCAAGAAACACTGATGCAAATCCGACACCACCAGGGGATTTATAACCATCAGTGTACACTGCGATGGCATGAGAATGTGACTGGAAGTGATTAAGAAAGAGAGAGCAAGAAGCAACTGTAGGCATTTTGGCTTTCACGCATGACAGTGGGGAAGAACAGACATGAACTGTCAGAACCTCCCAAGGGGGAAGGGAAAAGTTAGATGCTACATGAACACATAAAGGGGGCAACTGAAGAGAAGACAATAGTGAATGTAGAAGAAGAGAAAAGGGACGGAGTAAACAGGGGTGCCGAACAAGCAATGGACCTCTACTAACATCCGTAACTAACCTATATATGGAAGGATTGCGAAGGTCATGAGAGAGAAAAAAATAGCAGAGGCAATGAGTATCATGGTAATTGTTGAAGGATGGAATATTAGCCTTTGCATATAGGCTCTCTACAGGTGAAGAGCAAAAAGCACCCAGGCATAAATGTAATCCCTGGTGATGGGTGGGATCAAGATTAGAAAGAGTTGTAGGAGAGGCCACTGAATATATCTGGTCATCATAATCTAGTTTCGATAAATGGGGGGCTGAATGCAGTCGAAGAAGAGTTTGATAATCAGCTCCCCCCCCCATGAAAGATGAGTGAGGTTTTAAGGAGATTTAATCGGTCTCCAGGTGAACCAACGGTCAAACAAAAGACTGAGAAACACAGTTGACAGCATTCTGGAGAGAATCTGCAATGAGGCAATAGCACCTGCACAAGCTATAGTGAAGTCATCAACATAGTGATGACTAAATATTAGATGGAAGAACAGATGCCAGATCATTTATAGCAAGGAGAAAAAGTGTGGTGCTAAGGTCGGGGGAAAGCACATTATTAACCCGATCATGGAAATGCTTCTTGGATAAGAAGTTGTTAAAGAAAAATGGCAGATTGCCTCAGAGTCCTAAGGTCATGGAAGTAGACATTCCATAGACATTCTCTGCCCCCCCCCCCTCTCTCTCTCCTTTTTTTTTTTTTTTTTTTTACACAGGGGTTGACAAGGTTAGGTTAAGGATCCCTAAATTTATTGAAAAGCTAAGAGCTGTTACCTACATATATCAGCTCATTTGAAAGCATTTTTATTGTTATGAAACATACAAGTAAGGAACAGGATGAAGTTGCAGCCATCTGTGGGCCAGCATTTTCATTTGATCAACTATCTCGTTGACATCATAATGCTGTACGAATGTGTTCCATACTCAAGTCGTCCTGGGGATAAATAATCTCTGATGAAGTGATATTCTGGAGAAGGGTACAGCCAGAGTGAATTTGCTGCTTTCTGCCCATCTTGTGGTATAGAAACTTGCTTCACACTGTCCTCGAAGTGGATCCAAGTGTGGTACTTTCACAATACTGGCCTTGTACATAACAGTAAGGCCACCCACATCCCTCCTGTGTTGAAGGCTCTGCTGAAATGACAGATCTATCCAGGATTGGTCCAGGCGAGAGACGAGATGTCTTGCTCTGTTCTCTACTCTGTCAAGCAGTCGCAGAGAAGGGGGGCAGGCGAACCAAAAAAATGGAGCAAACTCAAGGTGTGAGCGTACTTGTGCCTCATACAAAATCTTGCAACCCCTGCTGTCAAGCAGATGTGAGATACGGCGAAGTGCTGTAAGCTTCTTGGCTGCCTTGTTTGCAAGATTTACAACATGGTTTTTCATGGTCAGTTTGGAGTCGAATTTCACCCCAAGGATATCAACTTCTTCCCCAGGTGCCAACACCCTCCCATTCATCCTTATTACTGCACCGGCATTACCATCTTGGTGCCTAGAGATCATCATTTGTGTTTTCTCAGGTGCAAATGTTACTTGCCATCTATTTCCCCAAGCTGGTATAGCTCTTAGTTGGTGATTGATGTAGCTTAGAGCAGCTGGCATTTCTTCTTTTGGATAAGTGAATGTCAGTGTACAGTCGTCTGCATATGCATGGGATTCTGGGATGAGATGAAGAAGGTCATTGAAGTAAACATTCCATAACAATGGTCCCAGAACACTTCCTTGTGGAACACTTGCCCCAATAGGATGTCTTTCTGATTCTGTTCCATTGAAAACTACCCTTAGATTTCTACCATGAAGGTAATCACTGAGGAGACATAGTGTAGAGCCTGCAATTCCCAGAGCTTACAGTTTTGCTAAGAGGCCCTGGTGCCACACCCAGTTGAAAGCACCAGCAATGTCCAGTGCTACCACATAGCTGACTTTGGATTCATCCAGTGACTGGTGCCACTTAGTGGAGAGGTTTAACAATAGATCAGCAGCAGAGTAACCTTTCCTGAAGCCATACTGACAGTCACAAAGTCGTGTGGTAGTCAAAAAACTCTTGTCATTTGTCTTGAGATTATTGTCTCAAGGAGCTTGCCCTGATTGACAGGAGTGACACTGGTCTGTAGTTGTTGATTTCTGCTCTGCTCTTATTTTTGTGAACAGGGACTACAATTGCCTCTTTCCACAGAGAAGGCCATTTATACTGTACTAGGCAGTGCTGAAAGATGCAAATTAGAGGTGCTGCTAGCTGATCTGCACATCTCAGCAATCTTGGGATCAACTTGTCTGGGCTTGCTCTCTCTCTCTACTCTCTCTCTCTCTCTACTCTCTCTCTCTCTACTCTCTCTCTCTCTCTACTCTCTCTCTCTCTACTCTCTCTCTCTCTCTCTCTCTACTCTCTCTCTCTCTACTCTCTCTCTACTCTCTCTCTCTCTACTCTCTCTCTCTCTACTCTCTCTCTCTCTACTCTCTCTCTCTCTACTCTCTCTCTCTACTCTCTCTACTCTCTCTTTCTACTCTCTCTTTCTACTCTCTCTTTCTACTCTCTCTTTCTACTCTCTCTTTCTACTCTCTCTTCTCTCTCTCTCTACTCTCTCCTCTCTCTACTCTCTCCTCTCTCTACTCTCCTCTCTCTACTCTCTCTACTCTCTCCTCTCTCTCTCTACTCTCTCCTCTCTCTCTCTACTCTCTCTCTCTACTCTCTCTCTACTCTCTCTCTACTCTCTCTCTCTACTCTCTCTCTCTACTCTCTCTCTCTACTCTCTCCCTCTACTCTCTCTCTCTACTCTCTCCCTCTACCCTCTCTCTCTCTCTCTCTCTTTCTCTCTCTACCTCTCTCTCTCTCTCTCCAGCTGTCAGATATCTGAACCCTCAGCAGCATCTCTGGTAGTTCCCTGCTCGTACTGGGAAGGACCACCATTCAGTCTGAGGTTCAGGGAAAGACACAATCAGCAAAGTTCTCAGTGGCCAATAACATTATCTTCCCTGGCAATTTTGTTCTTGCTCTGAAGACTATGGCAGACCAAGATTTGTCTTGATCCAGCTGATTGGAAAGCAAATTTTGATGGTGTCGATGTATACCATTCTGGGGAATGCGTAAGGGTTATATCATTTGCCACTTAATCTTTGAGTATGTTCACTGTCTGGAAACCTTTGAAACAGAGTTTCTATAGCAGCAGATTCTCCAAGTGGTTGGACTCTTGCCCTGACCAACCCTGCAAAGGAATTTGTTTCACTCATCTCCTGACCAACAGAGAACAGTTACATGTAGAAAGCAGTCTGGAGACACTCAGCCTAACCTCTGCTCTAACTCTAGCTCTGGTCGTGATGATAGTAATCAAGCCGCAGTATCCCTGATGGCAAGCAACTATCTGACTTGTGTCACAGCTTCTGTGAGCAAAGTTAGTCTTTACAAAGAATGACATCACTTCTTGGCTAACTTGCTCACTCCAGTTATGGTGTTTGTGAACAAAGCTTTTGAAGGAGACCACATGCTACTTGACAGCAATACTTGCAGAGTCAAGGGCACCCCTGAACCATCCTTGAACAGTGTTCTGTGTGGTAAACTGCAAATTCTTGCTGTCAATGCTCATGGTAGAGATTTCACCCTAAGGAAAAAAACCACACTGATAGATCTCGCAAATTTCCTCTCCCTGTGAGAGTTGATGGCAGACCAGAATCTTTTGCTGAATCTTCCAGCAACAGCCTGTGCTTGAGAAGGTGGCCTTTACAAATGAATTATATTTTGATTTTTTATTCACATAATGAATTTTTATTCAAACCAAAAAATAGAAGATATACTGTTATGCAATATTGTAATAATTGTATAAATAATATCACCACATTTGTCAATGTATATCAGACCCACCAGCTGGCGTGTATTAGATGTGTGAGGTCATTTGTTTACTCTTGAACATCAGCAAAAATTTAACATTTCCGCTACTTTGAGCTCAGTTTCAAGCCATTTCCAGTACTAAAACCAATCAAAATCATCTCTTTCTGTAAAATATCTTTCATTCTACCAAATGAGACCAAGAAATCGCAAATACAGCTATAGAAAAACATACGAAACAACACTGCAAAGTCGCTGCTTTAACCCCTTCAGGGTCCAAGGCCCAAATCTGAAGTGGTGCCCCAGTGTCCAAGAATTTTCAAAAAAAAAAATTTGTTATTTTTTCTTATGAAATGGTAGAGAATCTTTTTGTGAATGTAATAAAACAAAAAGTATGAAATTTGATGGAAAATTGATGAAATTATGCTCTCGCGAATTTTGATGTGTCAGCGATATTTACGAATCGGCGATTTTGCCGACTTTGACTCCCATTTTAGGCCAATTACATTATTCCAGTCAACCAAATTCTTAGCTATTTCACTAGTATTACAGTGGACCCCCGCATAACGATCACCTCCGAATGCGACCAATTATGTAAGTGTATTTATGTAAGTGCGTTTGTACGTGTATGTTTGGAGGTCTGAAATGGACTAATCTACTTCACAATATTCCTTATGGGAACAAATTCGGTTAGTACTGGCACCTGAACATACTTCTGGAGTGAAAAAATATCGTTAACCGGGGGTCCACTGTACTTCTATTCTATCGACTGAGCACAAGAAATAGCCAAGTCAACTGTTTCAACTACAAAATAAAGTGATCGGAAATTGTTAATTTGGCCAATTTAACACAAAGTTCAAAATATTCCAATTTCAAAATAGGGTCCAGAATAAACAATGTAGGTATTCCTGGAACTAAACTAACATTTCCTCTGTTCATTAGTTACGTTTTGAGGCTTTACAAATAAATTCCATTTTTATTTTTTATTCACATAATGAATTTTTATTCACACGAAACAACAGAAGATTTACTGTTATGCAATACTGTAATAATTGTATAAATATCATCACCATATTTGTGAATGCATATTAGACCCACCAGCTGGCGTGTATTAGACGTGTGAGGTCGTTTGTTTACTCTTGAATATTGGCAAAAATTTAACATTTCTGCTACTTTGAGCTCAGTTTCAAGCCATTTCCAGTGCTAAAACCAATCAAAATCATCTCTATTTCTGTAATATGTCTTCCATTCTATCAAATGAGACCAAGAAATCGCAAATACAACTATAAAAAACATACGAAAAAACACTGCAAAGTCGCTGTTTTAATCGAAAAATCATGATTTCAGTTTTTTCTCTCATTATACACAGTGTGCTGCAGGATCTGTTTTATGTGGTGCACACATACCACATAGATGTATTCTCTCATATCTAGGCCCAAATGTACCACTCACAGTTTATCAGAGTGAGCTGAGCTCATGACGTAGATCTACGGTTTGGACTCTGAACGTAAAGCCGTAGATCTACGGGACGGACCCTGAAAGGGTTAATCGAAAATTACGGTCTCGGTTTTTTCTCTCATTATGCACTGTGTGTTACAGGATTTGTTTTATGTGGTGCACACATACCACATTAATGTATTCTCTCACATCTAGGCCCAAATTTACTGCACAGCTTATCAGAGTGAGCTGAGCTCATGGCGTAGATCTACGGTTTGGACCCTCAACTCAAAGCCGTAGCACTGCGGCACGGACCCTGAAAGGCTTAAAAGTTTCTCAAAATATTCCCGTCATCTACCCAATACCTCCAGCTCCCCATCTACTAATTCCCCTACTTTGTTTTTAATTGACAAATTCATTCATTCCCTAGGCTTTCTTAACTTGTTTATCTCACTCCAAATTTTTTTCTTATTTTCATCAAAATTTTTTGACAGTGCCTCTCCCACTCTATCATCTGCTCTCCTTTTGCACTCTCTCACCACTCTCTTCAACTTTCTTTTACTCTCCATACACTCTGCTCTTGTTATAACACTTCTGCTTTGTAAAAACTTCTCATAAGCTTTTCTCTTTTATCACACCCTTTACTTCATCATTCCACCAATCACTCCTCTTTCCTCCTGCATCCACCCTCCTATAACCACAAACTTCTGCCCCACATTCTAATACTGCATTTCTAAAACTATTCCAACCCTCTTCAACCCCTCCCCCCCACCCCACTACTCATACTTGCACTAGCCAACAGTTGCTTATATCTCACCCTAACTTCCTCCTCCCTTAGTTTATACACTTCACCTCTCTCTTACTTGTTGCCATTTTCCTTTTATTCCATCTACCTCTTATTCTAACTGTAGCTATAAGTAACTGAGCCGATATATCAGTTGCCCCTCTATAAACATGTACATCCTGAAGCCTACAAATCAACCTTTTACCCACCAACACATAATCTAACAAACTACAGTGGACCCCCGTTTTACGATCTTTTTTCATTCCAGAAGTATGTTCAGGTACCAGTACTGACCGAATTTGTTCCCATAAGGAATATTGTGAAGTAGATTAGTCCATTTCAGACCCCCAAACATATTTACAAACGCACTTACATAAATACACTTACATAATTGGTCGCATTTGGAAGTGATCGTTAAGCGGGGGTCCACTGTACTTTCATTATGTGCTTTATCATACCTTGTATACTTATTTATCCTCTTTTTTATAAAATATGTATTACTTATTACCAAACTTCTTTCTATACATAGCTCAATTAAAAGCTCCCCATTTTCATTTACCCCTGGCAAACCAAATTTACCTACTACTCCCTCCACAACATTTTTACCCACTTTAGCATTGAGATCCCCAACCACAAGTATTCTCTCACTTGGTTCAAAACTCCCCACACACTCACTCAACATTTCCCAAAATCTCTCTCTCTCTCCTCTACACTTCTCTCCTGGTGCATAAATGCTTACTATAACCCACTTTTCATATCCAACCCTTATTTTACTCCACATAATCCTTGAATTTATACATTTATATTCCCTCTTTTCCTGCCATAACTTATCCTTCAACATTATTGCTACTTCTTTAGCTCTTTAACTTCTTTAACTCTATTTGAAACCCCTGACCTAATCCCATTTATTTCTCCCCACTGAAACTCTCCCACCCCCTTTAGCTTTGTTTCACTTAAAGCCAAGACATCCAGCTTCTTCTCATTCATAACATCCACAATCATCTCTTTCATAAATACCTCACGAAAATACATCACAAAGTCGCTGTTTTAAACTAAAAACAAGGTAGCAGTTTTTTCTCCTGCACTGCTTGCTACAAATTTTTTTTTATACAGTGCACACTGACCACACAGACCCATTCTCTGATATGTAGACCTACCAGCTTTCTCCCACAAGATCTGAAGCGGCTAGAATTTTATTGTAGTATTACGGAACCAACTCTGGCTTCAAAGCCATATTATAGGATCATCACCAATGAGGTTAAAATTTATCACATGAATAAACAAAGCATTAGATTCTTGTCCAATTCTAATGCTATACAGCCTCTCCTCACTTAACGACAGAGTTCCATTCCTAAGACCTCGTCGGTAAACAAATTTGTCGCTAAGTGAGGAGCATGCTATAATGGTAGTGGGTTTGTGTCAACCATCTTTGATATTGTTTTATTATGTCACCTTTACACCATCTATAACATTTCTAGCATATTTTTAAATGTTTATACAGTAGTGTACTGTATATTGTAATAAACAGAATAGAAAAAATCAGCTCTAATATACATTATTTAGGTATGCATACTGGTCAGAGAGCCCGTTGTAAGTTCGAGTCATCAGTAAACGAGTACGTTGTTAAGGGAGGAGAGGCTGTACAGTGGACCCTCAGTTAACGATGCTATCAGATAGCAATAAAATTAGATACAGATGCGTTTTTGCGTCAAAATATTGGACATTCGCCCCAAATGTGCCCACGCGGCCTGAGCCCACGTAAAGCCAGTGTGCCATTGTTTACAAGCCAGGGAGGACGATTCCACGCGTACGTGCGATATATTTTGTATTATTCCATTGTTTTTAGTGCTTGTAACTGCTAAATAAGCCACCAGTGCCAGCCCTGTGATAAAGAAGGAAAGAAACACACTAAAATTCAAGAAAAAACTTGTAGATACACAAATAACCCGCACATAAAAGAGAGAAGCTTACGACGACGTTTCGGTCCGACTTGGACCATTGACAAAGTCACACTAACCAGAGGTGGAGCAGGACGGCTATATATAGGCAGGAAGAGGTGGTGGTAGTGTATCGTTCCAGTCACGGTATTGTGCCTTTTTTGTTATTTAAAAACTTGTAGCAAAGTACCAAAGTGGAGGAGGAAAGGAGAGGGAGAATGTGCCTTCTGCAGTGATTCAGTGATTCTACGATATGCACGATACTAAAGCAGCAGGTATCGATAAAGGCTATAGTGCCAGCCAGCGATAAAGTGTAGAATTAACAGTGTAACAAGTAAGTTAAGCGAGTAAGCGATAGAAAAACGATATGAAAGTAACTCTCTAATGTTGTTGGATGTGTATCGGACCAACGAACATACGCTGGCCTGCTACGTATCTTCCGCTACCCTAAACCTCTGCCAGCATCTCCTCCAAGGTAAATGTAAATATAAAAGTTTAAGTATAAAAGTAAATATAAGTGTAAATATAAAAGGACCCCAATGGAAATAAGTCACTCTGACTTTTTTGGGTTATCCTAAGTACTTTACACATATGGTGCTATGTACGATAATCTATGTACATAACTGTATTTGTGTGTACCTGAATAAACTTACTTATTTTTAAATTAAATTGTAATTTTTTTTTTAACAAGTCGGCCATCTCCCACTGAGGCAGGGTGACCCAAAAAGAAAGAAAATCCCCAAAAAGAAAATACTTTCATCATCATTCAACACTTTCACCTCACTCACATATAATCACTGTTTTTGCAGAGGTGCTTAGAATACAACAGTTTAGAAGCATATATGTACAGGTCCGCCATCACAAATCCGGCAATCAGTTATTCGGTTCCTTCAGTTATTCGGCACTAATTTTGGCTAGCATAATTTCAAATTTCCAGGGTCGCCACACCAACCTGCTGGTACTGTTTGGTGTGCTACTTGCTGCATAAGCCATTCCAATTTCTTTTTCTCCATTTGTTTTAACCTGCTTACTTTTAGCCCTAGCCATGGTTCCAATGAATAAAAGAAATGCTTCTCATTATGTAAAGCACCTACACAGTACATTATCCATTAAAGACAAGGTGGCTTTGAAGCCACTGTTGGATGCCATGAGCTCAGTCTCATGAAGCAGGAGAATATGCTTTATTATTACGCTAATATCAACACTACAGCTTATTTGCCTATCACAATTGATCTAATATGACATAAGAAACAATATAAATAACATAAAACATGTTAAATACTCCAGAATGAATAATATTTGGCATAACACCAAGCAGTTCGACAGAGTTAAGAAGAGGATACGGTAAACAAATACCATTCTCCTATCCTTGTCTTGGTGGCTTATATTAGAGAAAACGGAGTATAGCAGAGGGCTAACTATGATATACACTCGTACTCCACCATAAACATGAAACAAAAAAGTTATTTTCTCTTTATAGATTATCACACATAGCAGCATGTGTGTAGAGAACCTAGGATAACCCCAAAAAAAGTCAACGTGGCTTATTTTTAGTACCTGGCTTGGGTTAGCCATATATGATTTTTGGTAAATATTCGATTCCCAGCCAGGGTAGAAACATTAGGCGTATTTCTTTACACCTGTTGTCTATGTTTACCCATCAGTAAATGGGTACCTGGGTGTTAGTTGACTAGTGTAGGTGTTATCCTGGGACACTGACCTAATTTTCTTGAAATACTCAGCATAACAAGTGCCTTTCTATACAGTAGTATGTCACTGATGTCAGCTAAGCCTGTATACCTTGCACATGTACGTGTAGTAAATAAAGATATTATTATTATTATTATTATTATTATTATTATTATTATTATTATTATTATTATTGTTATTATTATTATATTATTATTATTATTTTCTCAGTTGTTTGTTGGGTTATCTTATTCAAACTTGGGCAATGTACGATGGAAAGATACTTCTTCACGTACACCAAAAATGAAAGAAATCAGACCATAAATAGCGGAGTTCACTTCTCAGCCATTAGCGGCCACTTAGCGGTATATTTTTGTATGGTTGTTATGGTTATATTCTCATTTTTTCGGTCTCATTTGATAGAATGAAAGATATATTACAGAAATAGACATGATTTTGATTCCTTTCATGACGAAAAGTACCTTGAAATTGCGCTCACAGTAGCGAAAATGTTCTATTCTTCAGCGAAGCTCAAGAGTAAACAAATGACGTCACCGTCCAATACCTGTCCGCCTGCCAGTCTAAATTCCAGTATAAAGTCAAGAATGGATTGACATTATTTATACAATTATTAAAATAATGCAGTAGTCTGCATAACAGTAAATCTTCTATTTTTTTTTTTTTTTTGTGAATAAAAATTCCAAATGGTAAGCAAGAGTAATATAAGAGGGGCCTGTAGCTGTGACTAATGAACAGAGAAAATGTTATTTTAGTGCCAGGAATGTCTGCATTGTTTATTCTGGATCCTATTTTGAAATTGGCATCTGTTGAAATTTGTGTGAAATTGGCCAAATTGCCAATTTCTGACAACTTTATAGGGTAATTGAAATAAGTGAATGGGCAGTTTCTTGTACTCAATTGACAGACTAGAAGTAAATAAGTTTATTCAGGTATACACAAATAGTTACATAGATTATCATACATAGCAGTGTATGTATAGAGAACCTGGGATAACCCAGAAAAGTCAGACAAAGTGACTTATTTCCAGTACCTGGCTTAGGCTTGCCATATATGATTTTTGGTAAATATTTTTTTTTCTCGGTTGTTTGTTGGGCTATCTCATTGAAACTTGGGCAATGTATGATGGAAAGATGCTTCTTAACGTACAACAAAAATAAAAGAGATGGACGATAAATAAGGGAGTTCACTTCTCAGCCATTAGCCGCCTCTTTGCAGTATATTTTCGTATGGTTTTATGGTTGTACGTGTATTCTCATTTTTTGGACTCATTTGATAGAATGGAAGATATATTACAGAAATAGGCATGATTTTGATTGCTTTCATAATGAAAAGTACCTTGAAATTGAGCTCAAAGTAGCGGAAATGTTCGATTTTTGCCAATGTTCAATGAACTGTGTAAGTCAAGATGGTTAATTTTATTAAGTGTATTCTAACCTAACCACTCTGTAATTCGGCAAACTCAGTAATCCGGCACACAACAGGTCCCAATGATGCCGGATTTGTGATGGAGGACCTGTATAAAGATACACAATACATCCCTCCAAACTGCCAATATCCCAAACCCCTCCTTTAACCCTTTCAGGGTTTCGGCCGTACTAGTACGGCTTACGCCCCAGGGTTTTTGACGTACTAGTATGCCTAAATTCTAGCGCCCTCAAATCTAGTGAGAGAAAGCTGGTAGGCCTACATATGAAAGAATGGGTCTATGTGGTCAGTGTGTGCAGTATAAAAAAAAATCCTGCAGCACACAGTGCGTAATGAGAAAAAAAAACTTTGACCGTGTTTTTGGATTAAAACAGCGACTTTGCACTGTATTTTCGTATGGTATTTATTGTTGTATTCTAGTTTTCCTGGTCTCATTTTATAGAATGGAAGACATATTACAGACATTGAGATGATTTTGACTGGTTTTACAATGAAAAGTACCTTGAAATTGAGCTCAAAGTAGCAGAAATGATCGATTTTTACCCAAGTTCAAAAGTAAACAAATCATGCCACACGTCCAGTACACGTCAACTGGCGAGTCTAATATTCTTTCACAAGTGCGCTGATATTATTTATACCACTTCTACACTAATGCAGTAGTTTGCATAACAGTAAATCTTCTATTTTTTAGTAAGAATAAAAATTGAAAGTGGAAAGCCAAAGAAATATAAGAGGGGCGTGGGGATGTGACTAATGAACAGAGAAAATGTTATTTTAGTGCCAGGAATGTCTTTCTTGTTTATTCTGGACCCTATTTGGAAATTGGCATCTTTTGAAATTTGTGTGAAATTGGCAAAATTGCTAAATTCTGACGACTTTATTGGATAATTGAAATCGGTAAATTGGTGGTTTCTTGTACTCATTCGATAGAAAAAATGGAGTTCTAGCGAAATACTTATGATTTTTGTCGACTAGTACACTGGAATTGGTCGAAAATAGGGCTCAAAGTGGGCAAAATTGCCGATGTGTAAACATCATTGAGACCGCTAACTTTGCGAGACCAAAATTCCGTAAGTTTTCCATCAAATTTCATACTTTTGGTGTCATTATGATCAGGAGAAGATCCTCTATCTTTTCATAAGAAAACATAATTTTTTTTTTTTAAATTTGGCGACCCTGAGAACAAGTCTCGGAGAGGGCCTGGGGACCCTGAAAGGATTAAAGTGCAGGCACTGTACTTCCCATTTCCAGGACTCAAGTCAGGCTATATAAAAATAACCGGTTTCCCTGAATCCCTTCACTAAATATTACCCTGCTCACACTCCAAGAGCTCGTCAGGTCCCAAATACCATTCGTCTCCATTCACTCTTCTAACACTCTCACGCAAGCTTGCTGGAAGTCCAAGCCCCTCGCCCACAACACCTCCTTTACCCCTCCCTCCAACCTTTTCAAGGACAACCCCTACCCCGCCTTCCTTCCCCTACAGATTTATACGCTCTTCATGTCATTCTACTTTGATCCGTTCTCTCTAAATGACCAAACCACCTCAACAACCCCTCTTCAGCCTTCTCACTAATACTTTTATTAACTCCACACCTTCTCCTAATTTCCACACTCTGAATTTTCTTCATAATATTTACACCACACATTGCCCTTAGACAGGACATCTCCAGTGCCTCCAACCGCAGTGGCAGAAGCCTCCTCCACCACTAATATGTATGGCTTCTCGGTGGCCATTATAAACCCAACAACAAAACTTCCACCACTTAGTACTCCTCACATACATTATGACATATTTTATTCATTCAAGAGTATATATCATGCTTCTATTTTATTAATATTGTTTATTATGTCATATTAGATGAATTGTGATAGATAAATAAGCCGTAGAGTTGATAACAGCGTCATATTGAAGTACTATTCTCTCATGCCTCCTGACAGCAGGAACGGATTAATTAGATTTCCATTATTTCTTGTGGGGAAAATTAAATTGGATAACGATAAAATCAGTTAAGGACAAGCTCTCTGGAACGGATTAATATCTTTAACTGAGGGTCTACTGTATTTATGTTGTAATCTTGGTTCAATATTTTTCCCAGTTTGACCAAAATAATCTTTATCACATTTTTTACAAGGAAACTTGTAGACACACTCGTCAGCATTTTTGCGGGAAATTTTAATCAAAAGTTTTAATCAAAAATTTTAAATACAACTTTGATTGTAAAATTCTTAAGTAGAGAAGGTATATGAAGAAAGTTTTCATGGTAAGGGAGAACCAACATATTTTTAGTAGAATAAAAAGTAAAAAAGTAAAAAGTATTTCTAGAAATTTTAAAAGATTTATCAGTTATGTGTTTTGGATATTTTAGATCATTAGCTATTCCATAAATCTTCAAGATTTCTTCATTTATGAGCTCTCAGCTGCAAATACATAAAGCTATCAAAAACACTGATGAGAATACAGAAAGTTTAACTCTATCATGATGTGAAGAATAATAGTGCACATAAGAACAGTTATTAGATGGTTTTCCATAAAATTTTAAATTTAAAATCATGGTTCCCCTTAACCCGTTAACTGTCCAAACATAGATCTACGTTCTTACCGCTAGCGCTCCAAACGAAGATCTATGCTTTATTTTTCCTGCCTCCAAATTTGGCACAATTGGCCTAAGATGCCTGGTCAGCATAGAATGGGTCTTAACCCTCGGTGTGTGCACTATTACAAAAATCTGGGACCACTTAGTACCTTGTGGGAGCACCAGTTCAATTGAGCATCAGCTAGAGCATACAGCATGGCAAACACCAAGGATCTCTGATGTCATGCCATATTAACACTCCCTTTTCAAGAGGAAAGTGTCATCCTGCCAGAATGTCCTATAACCTATGCCCTAAGTAAAAAGAAACAATTCTGGAACTGCAATTTCAGCAGGCTGGCTGGCTGGCCGCCTGGATGGCTGGTGGCTGGCTGGCCTCCTTGCTGGCCACCTGGATGGCTGGTGGCTGGCTGGCCTCCTGGTTGGCCACTTGGCAGGCTGATTGGCTCTCTCTATCTCCGTATGTCTGTCTGTATCTCTGTCTATCTCTTTGTCTCTATCTGTCTCTATCTCACAGGAACATATACGTAAATACAATTATACATAGTGTAAATTACCTAGGATAACCCAAAAAATCCAGACAAATTGCTATACTGTGCTTGTAGATAATGATCATTTGTAATACCAGTTGGTTCATGAGCAACTCTGAGACAAGAGAGACAAGCAGACAGAGAGCTAGACAAAGATAGATACATAGAGTTAGACAGACAGAGACAGCTAGACAGAGCTGGACAGATAGCTAGATAGAAAGCTAGACAGATAGACAGAGAGCTAGACAGACAGATAGACAGACACAGACATGTTTATGTGAAACAGTGAAAACAAAAAGGGAAGGCTCATCAAATGTCACCACTGTCATTAGCAGAGTGATGAGATAAGAGGATGCTCATCAAATGTCACCACTGTCATTAGTGGGGTGATAAGATTAGACCACGCTTATCAAATGTCACCATTATCAGCAGTGGAGTGATAAGATAAGACGAGTGACACACTCTTACATGATGCTTCAAGGGAACGTATTATTATATACTCCCATATCCAAAACATTGCTGGGACCTGTAAATACTGTGTATATATTTCTAAACAATAGTATGTGACTAAGGTAGATGAAAAATGTTCACCTGTCACTGTGTTTGTGACTATATGAGTACTATTTCAGTACCTAATATTAGTGCCAGAACAAAGATAATTACTATAAATAGTAATTATCAGAACATAAAAATTATATAAAATAATATGAAAACGAGAAAAAAAGGTATATCGGCAACACTTCTGCAAGCAGCAGGACTCCATGTTGCCCTCAGATGAGCATCAAGGGCCAACTTCTCAGGCTCAAATCTCGGTGAGTACTGACCCTAAAAATTTTTTTTTATCCTATGACATGTAGAAAAATGTGCTCTTTATTTCTATAAAAAAATTTTTTTTTTTGCAAAATATTCGGAGCGCTGGGCGAGAGAATGTTTGGACAGTTAATGGGTTAACCCTTTGAGGGTTTTCGTCGTACTAGTACGTCTTACGCGTAGGGGTTTTTGACGTACTAGTACTCATAAATTCTAGCGGCCTCAAATCTAGTGGGAGAAAGCTGGTAGGCCTTCATATGAAAGAATGGGTCTATGTGGTCAGTGTGCACAGTCTAAAAAAAATCCTGCAGCACACAGTGCATAATGAGAAAAAAAAAACTTTTACCATTTTTTTTGAATAAATCAGCGACTTTGCAGTGTATTTTCGTATGGTATTTATTGTTGTATTCTAGTTTTCTTGGTCTCATTTTATAAAATGGAAGACATATTACAGAAATTGAAATGATTTTGACTGGTTTTACAAAGAAAAGTGCCTAGAAATTGAGCTCAAAGTAGCAGAAATGTTCGATTTTTACCAAACTTCAAAAGTAAACAAATCGTGCCAAGCGTGCAATACACGTCAACTGGTGAGTCTAATATTCTTTCACAAATGCACCAATAATATTTATACCATTTCTTACACTAATGCAATAGTCTGCATAACAGTAAATCTTCTATTTTTTGTGATAATAAAAATTCAAAGTGGAAAGCAAAAGAATATAAGAGGGGCCTTGAGATGTGACTAATGACCAGAGGAAATGTCATTTTAGTGCCAGGAATGTCTTTCTTGTTTATTCTGGACCCTATTCGGAAATTGGCATCTTTTGAAATTTGTGTGAAATTGGCAAAATTGCTAAATTCTGACCACTGTACTGGATAGTTGAATTTCATAAATGAGTGGTTTCTTGCACCCATTCGATAGAAAAAATGGAGTTCTAGCGAAATATTCATGTTTTTTGTCGACTAGTACAGTGAAATTGGCCGAAAATGGGGCTCAAAGTGGGCAAAATCGCCGATGCGTAAACATCGCCGAGACTGCTAACTTTGCGAGAGCATAATTCCGTAAGTTTTCTATCAAATTTCAAACTTTTGGTGTCTTTATGATCGGGAAAAGATTCTCTATCTTTTCATAAGAGAAAATAATTTTTTTTTTTTTTTAAATTTGGCCGACCCTGAGAACGAGTTTCGGAGAGGGCCTGTCGACCCTCAAAGGGTTAATAATTAATATGTTTAGAAAAAGCAATGAGTTATTTTGTTCAAACTCAACAGTAAAATTTATGGAATGAGCTAGACTATTTAATTTAACAAGGAAATAGAGTGAATGGAGATGAATGGTATTTGGGACCTGACGATCTGTTGGAGTGTGAGCAGGGTAATATTTAGTGAAGGGATTCAGGGAAACTGGTTATTTTTATATAGCTGGACTTGAGTCCTGGAAATGGGAAGTACAATGCCTGCACTCTAAAGGAGGGGTTTTGGGATATTAGCAGTTTGGAGGGATATGTTGTGTATCTTTATACGTATATGCTTCTAAACTGTTGTGTTCTGAGAACCTCTGCAAAAACAGTGATTATGTGTGAGTGAGGTGAAAGTGTTGAATGATGATGAAAGTATTTTCTTTTTGGGGATTTTCTTTCTTTTTTAGGTCACCCTGCCTCGGTGGGAGATGGCCAACTTGTTGAAAAAAACCCTGCCTCGGTGGGAGATGGCCAACTTGTTGAAAAAAAAAAAAGCTCATATCTACATTCTTGGGCATTATACATAAAACATCAACATATCTGTACCACTTAGCTCTATTAGGAAGGATTTTGTTAAGATGTCTTCTTTCAAAATATTCCATTCTGTATGATAATTTATCTATTTATGTGTACCTGTACCTGAATAAACTTACTAAACAATCCACAACCTTCCACCTCAGTGCAGTAAGGACACAGCATCCTTCTCCACTTTGTTCAGAATCACTGACATATTATATTAGCAACCACAATATAAGGTAAGAAATATTATTTCTATTACATTTATTGCCTTAAGCAACGCATTAAACATAATACATGACGACAATGAACAATATAACCCTGTTTTTCCCATAAGGTCTTCAGTTTCCTTAATACAGTTTTGTCTAACACTGCGTTGTCAGAAACCTAACTACCATATTAATCCGACTGTAGTTCTAACAGCAGAATGGGCGGTTTCTTATGCTGAACTGACAGAATGGAAGGCATACGAGTGAAACTGCTAAGAATTTAGTCAAATGGAGGACTGGAATTAGGTTATAATAGGACTCAAAATGAGCAAAATTACTAAGGCACAAATTGTGCACAGATCATTAACTGAATCTGCACTCTCTCAAAAGGTGTAGAATTAGGGGGGATATGATCGAGGTGTATAAATGGAAAACAGGAATAAATAAAGGGGATGTAAATAGTGTGCTGAAAATTTCCAGCCAAGACAGGACTCGCAGCAATGGTTTCAAGTTGGAGAAATTCAGATTCAGGAAGGATATAGGAAAGCACTGGTTTGGTAATAGAGTTGTGGATGAGTGGAACAAGCTCCCGAGTACAGTTATTGAGGCTAAAACGTTGTGTAGTTTTAAAAATAGGTTAGATAAATACATGAGTGGGTGTGGGTGGGTGTGAGTTGGACCTGACTAGCATGTGCTGCTGGGTCTGGTACAGTGCTCCATCCTTGAGTGGGGATGACCAGACAGGGTGGGTCATTGGTCTAATCTAGGGGGTGGGTCATTGGTCTAATCGGGGGGAGGGGGGGGGGATTCATGGACCTGCTCCGCATGGGTCAGTAGGCCTGTTGTAGTGTTCCTTCTTTCTTATGTTCTTATGTAATTCCATAAGTTTTCCAACAAATTTTTTTACTCTTGGTGTCATTACCTTCAGAGATTCTCTACCATTCCAGAAGAATTTTTTTTTTTATATAAATGTTGACACTGAAAGAAATATTAATTTTGGGGGTCTGTACAGTGAAAGGGTTAACCTTTTCACTGTCGAGACTTCTGATCACAAACTTGCTCAGTGTCGAAAAATATTTGAAAAAAAAATTATTTCTTCTTAAGAATATTTTTCTGATTGTTTTAAAAGAAAAAAATATTTGCGATCAGTACTTACCGAGATATAGAGGCATGAAGTTGACAGAAAGTGGACCACTTACAGCAACATTGGCGACTGCCACTCACTCGGTAATATTATTTTTACTTTCATTCTATTATTTTCTTTTCTTTTCTAATATTTTATTTTTTCAAGTAACTTTTGTGGCATATGAGACCAATATAATGCATAATGTACAGTGGACTCCCGGTATTCGATATTAATCCGTTCCTGAGAGCTCATCGAATACCGATAATATCGAAAACCGAATCAATTTTCCTCATAAGAAATAATGAAAATCAAATTAATCCGTGCAAGACATCCAAAAGTATGAAAAAAAAAATTTTACTACATGAAATATTAAGTTTAATGCAATAGAATAATTACAATAACAATAAAATAATTGACACTTACCTTTAATGAAGATCTGGTGATGATTGATGGGATGGAAGGAGGGGAGAGGTGTTAGTGTTTAGAAGGGGAATCCCCTTCCATTAGGACTTGATGTAGCAAGTCCTTTTCCAGGGTTACTTCCCTTCTTCTTTTAATGCCACTAGGACCAGCTTGAGAGTCACTGGACCTCTGTCGCACAACAAATCTGTCCATAGAGCTCTGTACCTCCCGTTCCTTTACGATTTGTCTAAAATGGGCCACAACATTGTCATTGTAATAGCTGTGTTAGGGTGATTTTCATCCATAAAGGTTTGCACTTCAACCCACTGTGCACACATTTCCTTAATTTTTGAAGTAGGCACAATGTATTCCACAACTGGTATAGGCTTCTCAGGGTTAGCCCCAAACCCTTCAAAATCTTTCTTAATTTCCATATTAATTCTCACCCTTTTTACCACAGGGTTGGCACTAGAAGCTTTCTTGGGGCCCATGGTGACTTATTTTGCAGAAACAAGCACCAAACACAGTGATAATATGGAATGTACCGAATGTATCCCTAGATGCGCGCACACTGGCTGGCTTGTAAACACTGGCACACAAGGGGCAGTTCAGGCCACATGTGGACAGGTCTCGTACGAATCGTATCGAATACCGGGTTTTCAATCGAATACCGAGGAAAATTTTTTGCGATATAATGCATCGAATACCGGATTTATTGAATACCGGGGTCCACTGTATTTATACTCACTCATTGTATGCAACACAATAACTGCACAAACATTATCATTATACTGTTTACAAAATTTGTTTACACAAACCCACGCTGCCTTCCCCACCCACATTGTCTTCTCTACTACCCATGCTGGAAATAAGTCACTCTGACTTTTTTAGGTTATCCTAGGTTCTCTACACATGCTGCTACGTATGATAATCTATGTAACTGTATTCATGTATACCTGAATAAACTTACTTACATGCTGTCTTCCTAACCACCCATGCTGTCTTCCCCACCCATACTATCATCCCCATCATCCATGCTGCCTTCCCCACCCACTCCATCACCCCGACCATCCACTCTGCCTTCCCCACCACTCATGCTGTCTTCCCCACAGTCATGCTGCCTTCCCCATACCCATGCTGCCTTCCCCACACCCACACTGCCTTTCCCACCACTCATGCTGGAAATAAGTCACTGACATTTTTGGGTTATCCTAGGTTCTCTACACATGCTTCTATGTACGATAATCTATGAGGAAATTTAGTGGTACCCCGAGTTTCGAACTACTCCCAACTCGAACAATTGTTTAAGTGTATTTGTGTAAGTTTGTTTGTAAGTGTATTTTTGGGGGTCTGAAACAGACTAATCTAATTTACATTATTCCTTATGGGAACAAATTCGTTTGGTATTGGCACTCGAACAGCATTCTGGAATGAAATAAGTTCAAAGCTCGGAGTACCACTGTACCTGAATAAACTTACAAACTATCTTCCCAACCACCCACACCATCTTCCCCACCATCCATGATGTCTTCCCTACCATCCAAGCTGCCTTCCCCAACACCCAAGCTGCCTTCCCCACCACCCACACTGTCTTCCCTTTTCACTATCTGTATCTGGTATCCTGGGCATTGCTTTTGGTCACAAACTTCTCAAAACCATAAAATTCATCTTGACTGACACTTCCATCTGTGTTAGAACTATCACTTGGGAAGAGAAGAGGCCCAAATTCGCCAAGGAGGCAGATATTTCTTACCACTAGTCATGCTGAACAAGGACTACTGAAATGGCATTCCCACAATGCACCACTGGCTCCCTGATTTTTTATACTGCACACACTGACCACGCAGACCCATTCTCTCACGTTGGCCTACCAGCTTTCTCCAGCTAGATTTGAAGCCGCTAGAATTTTGGCATAGTACTACGGCACCAACACTGGCTCGTAAGCCGTAGTACTGCGGCACCAACAGTAAAAGGGTTAATGAATATTTTAAGCTGAATATATTGTGGTCTTACCAAATGAGACAAAAGGCATGGTGAAATTTAAGTAACTAACTGTGCCTCATAAATCTGTGTTGAAAAAATATTTGGTAACATTACATTACATTAAGAACCTTCAAGCAGTCTTACCTGTTTGAGATCTTGCTCAGATATGACAGCTGGCTGTGGTGTGGACGCAGGCAGGTGATGAGTGGGTGGAAGTGTGTAGACAGGAACAGATGTGTAACCTGGGTAGGTATATGCACCAGGTGGCACCATCATCACTTGACCCATGTTTAATGTGTGAGGCAGGATTGGGGCAGTCTGAAAAAATTAAAAAAAAAATTTATTAGTTGGCTACTAAAAATGATCAGAGAGAGAGAGGAAAGAAAGTGTGGCATTTAGAGAAAGCTTCAACCTATAAGATCAGTAGTAGTAATAGTAGTACCAGCAGCAGTGGTGGCAGCAAAGGCAGCAGCAGTTTTTTATTTATTAAATAAAAACTAACCCAAAAAATTAAAACAACTCACATAAACGTAAAAGTAAATATAGTAGAAAACCTTAAGTCGCACAATCGTGACACGTGTTTTCAATATTATGGGATTTAAATTTAGATTTTCATTTCCAACAGAAGTGTACTCATTTCCATTAAGGCTCATGGGAGTGAAAATAATTTTCAGTGGAGGCATGGATTTCTGTTAAGCACTGAAGCAGAATTCATTTCCATTGGTGTCCATCAATCTTGAAAAGACTGATGGACTGACCACATCGACTCAAGGTTGAGGGACTGATTACCTCAAACTCCTCTTGTTCTTCACCATTCTCCTTTGTATGGACTGATGAAGCCACTGTTTACCTGGAGTTTACCTGGAGAGAGTTCCGGGGGTCAACGCCCCCGCGGCCCGGTCTGAGACCAGGCCTCCTGGTGGATCAGAGCCTGATCAACCAGGCTGTTGCTGCTGGCTGCACGCAAACCAACATACGAGCCACAGCCCGGCTGATCCGGAACTGACTTTAGGTGCTTGTCCAGTGCCAGCTTGAAGACTGCCAGGGGTCTGTTGGTAATCCCCCTTATGTGTGCTGGGAGGCAGTTGAACAGTCTCGGGCCCCTGACACTTATTGTATGGTCTCTTAACGTGCTAGTGACACCCCTGCTTTTCATTGGGGGGATGGTGCATCGTCTGCCAAGTCTTTTGCTTTCGTAATGAGTGATTTTCGTGTGCAAGTTCGGTACTAGTCCCTCTAGGATTTTCCAGGTGTATATAATCATGTATCTCTCCCTCCTGCGTTCCAGGGAATACAGGTTTAGGAACCTCAAGCGCTCCCAATAATTGAGGTGTTTTATCTCCGTTATCCGCGCCGTGAAAGTTCTCTGTACATTTTCTAGGTCGGCAATTTCACCTGCCTTGAAAGGTGCTGTTAGTGTGCAGCAATATTCCAGCCTAGATAGAACAAGTGACCTGAAGAGTGTCATCATGGGCTTGGCCTCCCTAGTTTTGAAGGTTCTCATTATCCATCCTGTCATTTTTCTAGCAGATGCGATTGATACAATGTTATGGTCCTTGAAGGTGAGATCCTCCGACATGATCACTCCCAGGTCTTTGACGTTGGTGTTTCGCTCTATTTTGTGGCCAGAATTTGTTTTGTACTCTGATGAAGATTTAATTTCCTCATGTTTACCATATCTGAGTAATTGAAATTTCTCATCGTTGAACTTCATATTGTTTTCTGCAGCCCACTGAAAGATTTGGTTGATGTCTGCCTGGAGCTTTGCAGTGTCTGCAATGGAAGACACTGTCATGCAGATTCGGGTGTCATCTGCAAAGGAAGACACGGTGCTGTGGCTGACATCCTTGTCTATGTCGGATATAAGGATGAGGAACAAGATGGGAGCGAGTACTGTGCCTTGTGGAACAGAGCTTTTCACCGTAGCTGCCTCGGACTTTACTCTGTTGACGACTACTCTCTGTGTTCTGTTAGTGAGGAAATTATAGATCCATCGACCGACTTTTCCTGTTATTCCTTTAGCACGCATTTTGTGCGCTATTACGCCATGGTCACACTTGTCGAAGGCTTTTGCAAAGTCTGTATATATTACATCTGCATTCTTTTTGTCTTCTAGTGCATTTAGGACCTTGTCGTAGTGGTCCAATAGTTGAGACAGACAGGAGCGACCTGTTCTAAACCCATGTTGCCCTGGGTTGTGTAACTGATGGGTTTCTAGATGCGTGGTGATCTTGCTTCTTAGGACCCTTTCAAAGATTTTTATGATATGGGATGTTAGTGCTATTGGTCTGTAGTTCTTTGCTGTTGCTTTACTGCCCCCTTTGTGGAGTGGGGCTATGTCTGTTGTTTTTAGTAACTGTGGGACGACCCCCGTGTCCATGCTCCCTCTCCATAGGATGGAAAAGGCTCGTGATAGGGGCTTCTTGCAGTTCTTGATGAACACAGAGTTCCATGAGTCTGGCCCTGGGGCAGAGTGCATGGGCATGTCATTTATCGCCTGTTCGAAGTCATTTGGCGTCAGGATAACATCGGATAGGCTTGTGTTAATCAAATTTTGTGGCTCTCTCATAAAAAATTCATTTTGATCTTCGACTCTCAGTCTGGTTAGCGGCTTGCTAAAAACTGAGTCATATTGGGACTTGAGTAGCTCACTCATTTCCTTGTTGTCATCTGTGTAGGACCCATCTTGTTTAAGTAGGGGCCCAATACTGGACGTTGTTCTCGATTTTGATTTGGCATAGGAGAAGAAATACTTTGGGTTTCTTTCGATTTCATTTATGGCTTTTAGTTCTTCCCGCGATTCCTGACTCCTAAAGGATTCTTTTAGCTTAAGTTCGATGCTTGCTATTTCTCTGACCAGTGTCTCCCTACGCATTTCAGATATATTGACCTCTTTTAGCCGCTCTGTTATTCTTTTCCGTCGCCTGTAAAGGGAGCGCCTGTCTCTTTCTGTTTTACATCTACTCCTCCTTTTTCTTAGAGGAATAAGCCTTGTGCATACATCGAGTGCTACCGAGTTAATCTGTTCTAGGCATAAGTTGGGGTCTGTGTTGCTTAGTATATCTTCCCAGCTTATATCGGTTAGGACTTGGTTTACTTGGTCCCACTTTATGTTTTTGTTATTGAAGTTGAATTTGGTGAATGCTCCCTCGTGACTAATCTCCTTATGTCGGTCTGGGGCTCCGCGCATACATGACTGAACCTCAATTATGTTGTGATCTGAGTATATTGTTTTTGATATGGTGATATTTCTTATCAGATCATCATTGTTAGTGAAGATGAGGTCTAGTGTATTCTCCAGTCTAGTAGGCTCTATTATTTGCTGGTTTAAATTGAATTTTGTGCAGAGATTTAAAAGCTCGCGTGAGTGTGAGTTTTCATCAGAGCTGCCTCCTGGTGTTATTACTGCAACAATATTATTTGCTATATTCCTCCATTTTAGGTGCCTTAAGTTGAAATCCCCCAGGAGCAAGATATTGGGTGCAGGAGCTGGGAGATTTTCCAGACAGTGGTCAATTTTTAACAGCTGTTCCTGGAATTGCTGGGATGTTGCATCCGGAGGCTTGTAGACTATCACAATGACTAGGTTTTGGTTCTCGACCTTTACTGCTAAAACTTCCACTACATCATTTGAGGCATTTAGCAGTTCTGTGCAAACAAGTGACTCTGCAATGTACAGGCCAACCCCCCCCTTTTGCCTGTTCACTCTGTCACATCTGTATAGGTTGTAACCTGGGATCCATATTTCGTTGTCCAAGTGATCCTTTATGTGGGTCTCAGTGAAAGCCGCGAACATTGCCTTTGCCTCTGCAAGCAGTCCACGGATGAAAGGTATTTTGTTGTTTGTTGCTGGCTTTAGACCCTGTATATTTGCAAAGAAGAATGTTATCGGACTGGTGGTATTGTTGGTACTGGGGGGGGATTTTTTTTCCGGCATTAGTATCTGTATCTGTTGGTTTGGAGTGGAGGCCATCGACTGTGGTTCCACTCCAGGAATGACTGGATTTGGTGTACGATTTCTGCCATTTCCTGCCAGTTTTTTTTCCTTCCTGGCACTAAAAAACCTCTCCCTCTTGAGTGGCTGTGGCTACCCAGGTTTTCCCATGGCCTGGATGTTTTGTATCTTTTTGTCCCCTTTAGATGGTATGCCTGGCAATTTAAGTTATAGCACAGTCTTTCCTGTACTGAAGAGGTACACAGTTCAGGGTGAAAAAGCTTACAGGAAGGGAGTTTGCATTTTCCTGTTGTCATATGGGCATGGCATTTCCTAGGGTGGTCATAGTTGCACGTCCCATCTGTTTTTCCAGATTTCCCATGCCAGCAGATACCGAGTGCATAGTATGTGCACAGGCTTGGTTTCCGTTTGCCTTGGGTTTCTGTGACTGTATTCCCTGTTGGTGCATGTTTCCCTGTCTTACTTCTATCCTCCCTAGCACCAACAATGGAGCTCCCACCATTTGTTTTTGGTAATATATCCTCACTATTGCTAGTGGAGTCCTCTTGTTTGCTATTTCCTGCGGTATTTCTAGTTTGCAATATTGGTTTTATCTTATCTTTGACTACACTTGTTTCCCTACTATGGCTCCTGTCCCCTATGAGGTCATTCATATGTATTCCTTCCTGCGTATAATTCCCGACTACCTGGACAAAATCTCCAGCTTCACCATTACTGTCTCCCAGGACAGCATCTCCAGCTTCCCCATTACTGTCTCCCAGGACAGCATCTCCAGCTTCACCATTACTGTCTCCCAGGACAGCACCTCCAGCTTCACCATTACTGTCTCCCAGGACAGCACCTCCAGCTTCCCCATTACTGTCTCCCAGGACAGCACTATCAGCCCCCCATTTACTGACTACCAGGACATCATCTCCAGCCTTACAGTTTCTGACTACATGGCCAGTATCAAGGGCAGTACCATTCAGCCCGGACTTTTTATGTTCCCATCTGTTGTAGAAAGCTTCCAGGTTTTCTATGAAAGCAGCTTTGATGTTGACCTCTTTTAATACCCTTGTGATTTTAGTCCACAGATTTATCTCATTTGGGCATACCCAAAAACACTTCCCTGTTTTAATACTGCTTGTAGCTAGTTCTTGGATATCTGCACAAGGGGCGTGACACCAATTTCCACAGAAATGACAATTTATGCATGTGGAAGCCCGTTTGTTTGACTGACCACAGACTACACACAGCTTCATAATGATTTGAATGGTTGATTTACTGCAATTCTACTAGCAACCTCTTGAATATTCTATTAATAACCTGCTAGGTGCACAACGAAACCGTTTGAAACCAGTCCAGGGTTCGGACCAGTCAAGGGTTCGGACCAGTCAAGGGTTCGGACCAGTCTATCTGATCTGATCAGTGGGTCACTTATTTAAACCATACTGGTCGGTGATTTGAGCTAACACATGAAGGATCTACTGGAAATTATCTACCCGAGTAATATGTGATTTGATTGATACAAAAGTGTGGCAAAACATTTCCTCATTAAAGATACCCAAGTGTTGCACATGTGTCTAATTTATCAACTTGTCACTTATCTGAAATATTCATCTACAAATGTTAAATTGTTTATATAAAGTGTATATGTACTTACACACATGGAGCAGAGATGGTGGGGGAGGTTGACGGTGGGGGATTTTGAAGGTGGGGGAGGTTGAGGGTGTGGCGTATGATGTCAGTGGCCCTGTAATCCTCCTACAACAACATTGTTTTGTTTAATCACTGAACATAACTGATACAGCTTTAGTATCTACATATCGTAGATGTGCTAAGTTGGTATTGCCTGGCTAAGTCCATGGAAATCATTGTCTTTTTCTTCTCAGTACTGCCCTTTGCATTTATTTTCTTAGGACTCATGGTTAGAAAAAAGAAATTTGGCCAAATGACTGTAAAAAAATATGCAAGCAAGCACGAGAGAACTGCTCCTACAGCGATGCAAACGTGTACTGCTTACCGGATGTTTTGGCATCAGCTGTGCCAACTAGTGGCAGCATTCTGAATAATTATTACATACGTATTATGTATTATTATTATTATTAATTTTGGGAACTGAAGCTCTATCATTATTATAACAATAATTATATTATTATTATTATTATTAATTTAGGGAACTGAAGCTCTATCATTATAATAATAATAATAATAATAATATTATTATTATTATTATACGTAATTAATTTAGGTAAATGGAGCACAGATCCAATTCCCAAGATCAAGAGCCCCTCACCAGCATCAAGGGGTGAGGGGCTCTTGATCTAGGGAATTGGATCTGTGCTCTAGTTACCTAAATTAACCCTTTGAGGGTCGACAGGCCCTCTCCGAAACTCGTTCTAAGGGTCGGCCAAATTTAAAAAAAAAAAAATTATTTTCTCTTATGAAAAGATAGAGAATCTTTTCCCGATCATAAAGACACCAAAAGTTTGAAATTTGATAGAAAACTTACGGAATTATGCTCTCTCAAAGTTAGCGGTCTTGGCGATGTTTACGCATCAGCGATTTTGCCCACTTTGAGCCCCATTTTCGGCCAATTTCACTGTACTAGTCGACAAAAAACATGAATATTTCGCTAGAACTCCATTTTTTCCATCGAATGGGTGCAAGAAACCACTCATTTATGAAATTCAACTATCCAGTACAGTGGTCAGAATTTAGCAATTTTGCCAATTTCACACAAATTTCAAAAGATGCCAATTTCCGAATAGGGTCCAGAATAAACAAGAAAGACATTCCTGGCACTAAAATGACATTTCCTCTTGTCATTAGACATGTCTCAAGGCCTCTCTTATATTCTTTTGCTTTCCACTTTGAATTTTTATTTTCACAAAAAATATAAGATTTACTGTTATGCAGACTACTGCATTAGTGTAAAAAATGGTATAAATATTATTGGTGCACTTGTGAAAGAATATTAGACTCACCAGTTGATGTGTATTGCACGCTTGGCACGATTTGTTTACTTTTGAAGTTTGGTCAAAATCGAACATTTCTGCTACTTTGAGCTCAATTTCAAGGCACCTTTCTTTGTAAAACCAGTCAAAATCATCTCAATTTCTGTAATATGTCTTCCATTATATAAAATGAGACCAAGAAAACTAGAATACAACAATAAATACCATACGAAAATACACTGCAAAGTCGCTGATTTATTAAAAAAAAATGGTCAAAGTTTTTTTTTTCTCATTATGCACTGTGTGCTGCAGGATTTTTTTTAGACTGTGCACACTGACCACATAGACCCATTCTTTCATATGAAGGCCTACCAGCTTTCTCCCACTAGATTTGAGGCCGCTAGAATTTATGAGTACTAGTACGTCAAAAACCCCTACGCGTAAGACGTACTAGTACGACGAAAACCCTCAAAGGGTTAATAATAATAATAATTATTATTATAATAATAACGAATGCTGTCAACTCGGTGCACTGTTTACCTCACTGTGGGAGTAGTTCTCTCATGCTTTGCTTACATTTTTGACAGTCATTTGGCCAAATTTCATTTTTCTAAGCATGGGTCCCAAGAACAATGCTGGGAAGAAAAAGAGCATAATTTCCATGGAATTAAAGCATGAAATCATAGATAAACAAGCGAGATGTCCAGGTTTTGCATTGATGGGGAAGCAGGGAGAGCCGGCTCATAACTCAAGAGCAAAAAATTGACCCAGGGACAGCTCGTATCTCAAAAAACTCGTACGTTGGGACACTCACAAGTCAATTTTCCTCTGTACACTGCAAATTTGCTGTTTCAAACCCAAAACACGGTCGCAGGTTTTTTCTCATTATGCACTGCTTGCTACAGGATTTTTTTATACTGCACACACTGACCACGCAGACTCATTCTCTCATATGTAGGCCTACCAGCCTTCTCCTGCAATATTCGAAGCCACTAGAATTTTGGCATAGTATTACAGGACCAACACTGACTTTAAACCCGTAATATTATTTATTTATTTATTTTATTTATTTATTTACAATTTGAGCATACATATAGAGGTACAAAAAAATACAGATAAGAGCAGCATGCCAAAGCCACTTATACTATGCATAGCATTTCGGGCTGGCTTAAAATTAACTAAGCAATGATGAAATCAGTGATAATACATTATTGTGGCACCATTATGGCACCAACACCAAAAGGGTTACAATAGGACTCAAATTGGGGAAAATCAAATCAATTTGCACTGAACTAATAAGTCTGTGCCTGCATGATTTCATAAGTTTTCCATCAAATTTCATACTTTTGGTGTCATTACCTTCAGAAAAAGATTCATTAACAATTCAGAAGAAATATTTTTGTTTTAAAAAAGGTGGACACTGAAAGTAATATTAATTTTGGGGGTCTAGAATGTGAAAGGGTTGAATGGGAAACTGAGCACTTTTAACCCTTTTGCCATTCAGACCCTCTAAGTTAATATTGCTCCCACTTTTTAATATTTTTTCTTCTGAAATGACAGATAATCTTTTTCCATACGTAATGACATGAAAGGAACAAAATCTGATGGAAAATTTATAGAATTACACAGCTGCAAAGTTAGGGGTCTGGGCAAAATGTACACACTGGCATTTTTGCCAAGTCCTATTTAAAGTCAATTCCATTGCTCCATTTGACCAAATTCTTAGCTATTTCACTGGTATACCTTCCATTCTATTAAATAAGTACAAGAAACTACTCTTAAAAAGTGCACAGAAGTTGATAATTTGGCTAATTTTACACAAAATTAAAAAATATAGCAATTTAAAAAGAGTGTAAAACAAACAGTGAAGACATTCCTGGCACTAAACCAACATTTCCTCTGTTCATTAATCATGTCCCCAGGCCTCTCCTATATTACACTTACCTTCCATTTTAAATTCATAATAACACAAAAATTAGAAGACTTACTCCATTTATAGTATAATAAAGTATAACCAGGAATGATTAGTTATGGTTAACAATGCCCCAATAATTGAACAGACCAGGGGGTGTGGGTAGGCCTTACCTATCCTCAGAAACATCAGCAAAAATCAAACATTTCTGATACTTTGAGCTCAATTTCAAGCTACTTCCAGTCCTGAAGCCAACCAAAATCATCTCTATTTCAGTAGTATGACTACCATTTTATTAAATGATACCAAGAAATTGCCAATAAAATAATAAAACCTATCCTAGAACACACCTCAAAGTCACTACAGTGAACCCTCTTTTTTGTAAGCATCGGAAGTCGTAATTTTCGAAAATCATAATTTTTTTTGTCAAAACATTGACTCGCAAATCGTTTGACTCGCAAATAGTCATTCGTCCCAGATACGTACGCACACCTCGAGCAGCCCCACACTCCATTCTCAGCCAGTGTGCCATTGTTTATCAGTGAGTGAGGACAATCCCACAAGTTTATACGATACATTTCATAATATTCCTTTCGTTTTAGTGCTTGCAACTGCTAAAAATCCACCATGGCTCCAAAGAAAGCTTCTAGTGCCAGCCCTTTGGTAAAGAATATTAGAAACACGATACAATTCAAGAAAAAGTTTGCAGATAAATACGAAAGTGGTGGTGGTAGAGGGTGGTAGTGATGGTGGAAGAGGGTGGTAGCAGTTGTGATAGTGCTAGAAGGTGGTAGTGATGGTGGTAGAGGGTGCTTTCTTCAGTGATTCAGCAATTCTACTAACTCCTCCAATATTGCTGGATTTACATAGGGCTACAGAAAACACCGACGCCTCGGCTGCAGCCTTCACCACCATTATGGACGACTTATGCTCTCAGTGACCCTTATACACCTAACAACAACACAACACCAGTCATGACATACATTATGACTTATTTTATTCATTATAGAGTATATTCCATGTTTCTATGTTATTAATATTGTTTATTATGTCATATTAGTTGAATTGTGATAGATAAATAAGCCATAGAGTTGATATTAGTGTCACATTCCAACAATAAACTCGCCTCCCCTCCCTCCACCATACACCAACAAGAGTCTTCAATAAATGTAAGTGTGATTTTAAATGTTCATTTATACATTTTATTAGTGCTTTACATTTATTTGTCATTCTTTTCTGCATGTAAATCCATATTTAAGCTAGGGAAGTGACCTCTGAAGTGACCTAGAGGCCTTATGGAGGGGGATTCCCCTTCCAAACAATAAACTCTCTTCCCTCTCCCCTGCTCCATGTCTTCCATCTATCAACAACAGCCTTCAGTAAAGGTAACTGTCATGTTGAATGTTCATTCTTTTGTACATGTAAATCTATCTTTAAGGTAAAAAAAAAAATTATTTTTTTGTTGATAATTCTGGGTATCTGGAACAAAATAATTATTATATTTTTTTTATTATCACACTGGCCGATTCCCACCAAGGCAGGGTGGCCTAAAAAAAGAAAAACTTTCACCATCATTCACTCCATCACTGTCTTGCCAGAAGGGTGCTTTACACTACAGTTTTTAAACTGCAACATTAACACCCCTCCTTCAGAGTGCAGGCACTGTACTTCCCATCTCCAGGACTCAAGTCCGGCCTGCCGGTTTCCCTGAACCCCTTCATAAATGCTACTTTGCTCACACTCCAACAGCACGTCAAGTATTAAAAACCATTTGTCTCCATTCACTCCTATCAAACATGCTCACGCATGCCTGCTGGAAGTCCAAGCCCCACGCACACAAAACCTCCTTTACCCCCTCCCTCCAACCTTTCCTAGGCCGACCCCTACCCCACCTTCCTTCCACTACAGACTGATACACTCTTGAAGTCACTCTGTTTCGCTCCATTCTCTCTACATGTCCGAACCACCCCAACAACCCTTCCTCAGCCCTCTGGACAACAGTTTTGGTAATCCCGCACCTCCTTCTAACTTCCAAACTACGAATTCTCTGCATTATATTCACACCACACATTGCCCTCAGACATGACATCTCCACTGCCTCCAGCCTTCTCCTCGCTGCAACATTCATCACCCATGCTTCACACCCATATAAGAGCGTTGGTAAACCTATACTCTCATACATTCCCCTCTTTGTCTCCAAGGACAAAGTTCTTTGTCTCCACAGACTCCTAAGTGCACCACCCACATTATTTCTTGTGGGGAAAATGGTTTTGCAAATCATCAATTTTGACATTAATCACACTCTCTGGAACAGATTAATTATGAAAAATGTGGGTCCACTGAATTTTAAAGCAAACACACTGTCAGGGTTTTGCTTTTTGCATTATGCACTATGTGGGGCAGAACTTTTTTTGAAGATTGAGACACTTATGCACCATATGGGAATCTTTATTTAGGAAACGTTTCACCACACAGTGGCTTCATCAGTCCAATACAAAGCAGAGAGGTGCAAGAAGAGGAGGAGATTGAGGTAATCAGTCCCTCAGCCTGGAGTCGATGTGTTCAGTCCATCAATCTTGTAGAATGTGCAGCATAGGGCCGTAGACGTGGCTTATATACTGTATTGGACTGATGAAGCCACTGTGTGGCGAAACGTTTCCTAAATAAAGATTCCCATATGGTGCATAAGTGTCTCAATCTTCAACTTGTCGGTTTTCAAAACCATTCATCACAACTGTCAGACACTGTATCATCATGGGATCTTGATACAAAGAATTCTCCTACTTGTCCTACCTTTGGACGAAGACCTACTTCGACTAGTGGATGGTACCACTATGACCCCGCCTCTCCCTGCTTCGCCTCTCCTGACTACAATATATAAGCCACGTCTACGGCCCTATGCTGCACATTCTACAAGATTGATGGACTGAACACATCGACTCCAGGCTGAGGGACTGATTACCTCAATCTCCTCCTCTTCTTGCACCTCTCTGCTTTGTATTGGACTGATGAAGCCACTGTGTGGCGAAACGTTTCCTAAATAAAGATTCCCATATGGTGCATAAGTGTCTCAATCTTCAACTTGTCGGTTTTCAAAACCATTCATCAGAACTTTTTTTATACTGTGAACACTCACCACCGACTCATTCTCTCATATCAAGGCTAAAATTTACCATTCACAGCTTATCTGAGCAAGCTGAGCTCATGATGAAGAATTACGTCAAGGACCCTGGCGTCAATGATGTATGTAGTTCTATGCAATAGCCACTGAAAGGGTTTATATCGGGGATCTGAAGATTGAAATGTGTTAAAACATGTCTGAAATATCAATGCTAAGTAGAGCTGTAGTATAACTTTTGGACTCAATTAAACTTTGTGATATACAGTGGACCCTCAGCTAACCCCTGAATGGGTTGCAATGATTAATATGTATATATACAGTGGACCCCCGGTTAACGATTTTAATCCGTGCAAGAGGGATAATTGTTATGCGAAATAATCGTTATGCGAATGAATTTTCCCCATAAGAAATAATGGAAATAAAATTAATCCGTGCAAGACGCCCAAAAGTATGAAAAAAATTTTTTTTTACCACATGAAATGTTAATTTTAATACACACAAACTGAAAAAGGCATGCACAATTACATGACACTTACTTTTATTGAAGATCTGGTGATGATTGATGGGATGGGAGGAGGGGAGAGCATTATCTTCTTACTGTTTAGAAGGGGAATCCCCTTCCATTACGACTTGAGGTAGCAAGTCCTTTTCCGGGGTTACTTCCCTTCTTCTTTTAATGCCACTAGGACCAGCTTGAGAGTCACTGGACCTCTGTCGCACAACAAATCTGTCCATAGAGCTCTGTACCTCCCGTTCCTTTACGATTTGTCTAAAATGGGCCACAACATTGTCATTGAAATAGTCACCAGCACGGCTTGCAACAGCTGTGTCAGGGTGATTTTCATCTATAAAGGTTTGCAGTTCAACCCACTGTGCACACATTTCCTTAATCTTTGAAGTAGGCACAATGGATTCCACAACTGGCATAGGCTTCTCAGGGTTAGCCCCAAACCCTTCAAAATCTTTCTTAATTTCCATACTAATTCTCACCCTTTTTACCACAGGGTTGGCACTAGAAGCTTTCTTGGGGCCCATGGTCACTTATTTTCCAGAAACAGCACCGAAAACACTGTAATAATACGAAATATTCCGAGTGTATGCTTGGATGTTACCGCGGAGGCTGGCTGGTAAACAATGGGACGGGCGGCACATGTGAGGGCACATTGGACGCGTCTCGGACGAAAATCGGTGAGCGGGTTTTTAATCGGTATGCGCGGCAAAAATTTTGCGATAAAAGTAAGCGGTATGCGGAAAAATCGCTATGTGATGCCATCGTTATGCGGGGGTCCACTGTATAATTATTACCTTTTCATATAATTTTATTTATTATTTATTATTATCACACTGGCCGATTCCCACCAAGGCAGGGTGGCCCAAAAAAGAAAAACTTTCACCATCATTCACTCCATCATATTGCTTATGTTTGCGATAATAGCTAAATCGTAAATGTATTGCTTTATATTATTATTTGACTTAGTTATGTTGTTAGGTAGGATGTAACATATTATGTGCTCAGTTCAAGTCTTGATTGTCTAACTACTGTAATTATCGCTCTTTGCTCGTTTCCCTGCTGGCTTCTTGCTGGGCAGCGACCCACGGAGCTATCACGTGATCGAAGGGGAATTGTCCTCACCTCGCCTGAAGTACGTTTATTCAGTCTGGTCTAGACTCGCTGGGTGGTTGGACGTATTCCAGACAAAGTGCCTAAATCTCCCTTATAGGCACTTGTTGGAAGATCGTCTCGTCTCATTATTGTTAGTTCTGGAGACTGTTCACAGAACACTGTATAGACTTAGTGATTTTCGACGTTGTACTGAGGTTGTGTGTCGCATAGACACTCTGAGCAACTCAGGTCCTGAGCTGTAGCTTCTGACCTAACTTGTACTGGTATCTGTGTATTATCACAGTCAGGGATTTTCTTATGCTGAACTTAGATTCAGTAGTATGGGAGTTTGGTGACTTGTGGAGGATCTGCAGATGGTCCCTACTTAGTGTCGTTATATTATCTCCTTGTTCCTGATTCTGTGTCGCAGTTGCTTGTTATATTGCTATTAGCATTCTTTTTATTGTTCAAGCAGACTGTTCTGATTGCCAGTTGGTCAAGAAGTTAGTTTATTTGAGGACTTTGTCAATCACTTGTTTAAGTCTAGTCGAGTCTTGAGACATAGCGAACTACTTAGAGCACTTGCACACATACACAAACTTACTTGTACATATTTGTAATATCTTATTAAATGTTAATGTACCAGATGGTACTTAAGAATTATAAATGTGATATGTGCTTTCAGCACAATACTATTGTATACGAGAGAAGTGATTATTATTATTATCATTTTGATTATTATTAATTTAATATAATATGATATACCTCTAGACGATACTTAATAAATTTATTAAATTTTAATTTCTCTAGTTAGTAGCCTACCAGTTGTAATCCTGAAGCACTATTGAATCATACTGAATTCTAATGGATAATTGGACAAGGATACTGACTAATTGTTACGAAAACCCAGTAACAGGCTGGATGCTAGAAGGGCAGTCCTTTCTAGTATTCACTGGAGATCTCTAAGATTTTAGAATCGCATTTTTTGTAACAAATGGGGGGCCTGTCTGGGAGGCTCTTGATCCAAGGTGTTGGAGAAATTGTCCAGTTTGACATACTAGTAACTCTATGATCAAACACTTTTAGTATTTTCCTAATCTGAAGACTTTGAGTTTAGTCTTGTACAACATACTAGGTGGATGTATGTACTTGACTGAGTCTCTTGATCCAAGGAGATGGAAATACTGTTTATGAGCTCTAACTTTAAGACGACCAACACTAAAATTCCTATTAGGATTATAGTTTCCCATAATCACTCTCTCGTAGTACATTTATTTTCCTTATTTATGCCATAGTGAAAAAGTTAATTGATACTCTGACTTTGTCTGAGTTAAGTACATTAAAACTTCAGACGTGTTGGCAAGTAGCCAAATACATGTATATCGGTGTGACATATAACAGAAATTACACCGCAGAAACTGTCAGAGCATTAATTAAAGATATATTGTTTCCTGCTCATACAGAGATGTCTGATTATGATTCAGATTCAGAAAGCCTACTGTCACAATTAGGAAGTATGACTCTACAGTGGACCCCCGCATACCGTACGCATCGCATACCGTTCAATCTGTATACCGCTCGCTTTTATCGCAAAAATTTTGCCTCGCATACCGCCCAAAAACCCGCTCACCGCTCTTCGTCCGAGACGCATCCAATGTGCGCCCTTAGCCAGCCTCACATGTGCCACCGGTGGCATTGTTTACCAGCCAGCCTCCGCGGTAACATCCAAGCATACAATCGGAACATTTCGTATTATTACAGTGTTTTTGGTGATTTATCTGGAAAATAAGTGACCATGGGCCCCAAGAAAGCTTCTAGTGCCAACCCTACAGCAATAAGGGTGAGAATTACTATAGAGATGAAGAAAGAGATCATTGATAAGTATGAAAGTGGAGTGAGTGTCTCCGAGCTGGCCAGGTTGTATAATAAACCCCAATCAACCATCGCTACTATTGGTGGTACAGCTGCTGCTGCTGCTGTAGTACCGTCTGCTGCTGCTGTAGCATCGTCTGCTGCTGCTGTAGCATCGTCTGCTGCTGCTGTAGCATCGTCTGCTGCTGCTGTAGCACTGTCAGCTGCTGCTGCTGTTGTACCACCGTCAGCTGCTGCTGCTGCTGCTGTAGTACTGTCTGCTGCTGCTGTAGTACCGTCTGCTGCTGCTGTAGCATCGTCTGCTGCTGCTGTAGCACTGTCAGCTGCTGCTGCTGTTGTACCACCGTCAGCTGCTGCTGCTGCTGCTGTAGTACCATCTGCTGCTGCTGTAGTACCATCTGCTGCTGCTGTAGCATCGTCTGCTGCTGCTGTAGCACTGTCAGCTGCTGCTGCTGCTGCTGCTGCTGTAGCACCGTTGTTGGTGTGGCTTATTGAGAATACCAAGAAACAATTAACCCCAGAGGATTTGCCACCCAGGATAACCCAAAAAAGTCAGTGTCATCGAAGACTGTCTAACTTATTTCCATTGGGGTCCTTAATCTTGTCTCCCAGGATGCAACCCACACCAGTCGACTAACACCCAGGTGAACAGGGAAAAATGCCTGGTACTAGTGCTCATATTGGTGAATTTAAAGCCAGCAAAGGTTGGTTTGAGAGATTTAAGAATCGTAGTGGCATACACAGTGTGATAAGGCCTGTTCTGGAAGAAAATGCCAAACAGGACCTACAGTACTCAGGAGGAAAAGGCACTCCCAGGACACAGTGTCTCATCAGTCATTGCTGCATCTTCAATAAAGGTGTCATTTATTCTTCATTTAGTAGAGTAGTACATGCACAATATATATTGTGCATGTACTACTCTACTATTGTGCATGTATCCTTCTCTTTGTGTGTAGGAAAATGTATATTTCATGTGGTAAAAATTTTTTTTTCATACTTTTGGGTGTCTTGCACGGATTAATTTGATTTCCATTATTTCTTATGGGGAAAATTCATTCGCATACCGATCATTTTGCATAACAATCAGCCCTCTTGCACGGATTAAAGTCGCTATGCGGGGGTCCACTGTATTTGATTACTTAGAAGAAAGAGCACCTAAGGCAGAAGTGAGCCTAGTGTCTGAGCCTAGTGTAGCTCAGTTCTCGCTCACTCCTTCCCTCACTGACACAATAGTACAGAGTATAGCTGGTAGTATGACTCAGCCTAATACTAGTACTGTGTATGCTACACCTGTATCTAATTATCATGGACCAGATCTAGACTCTCTAGGGACGGTTGGACGAGGTGCCCGACCTAAGGATCGTCCAGAAAGACATGTTAATTTCCCTACTCCTCCATTACCCACTGGTCCTATCTCTCAGGAACAGTTTGAGAGGTTAGAACGTCTCATTATGTTGCAGACTGCACAAATAGAGGTACAGAGGAAATTGAACGAAGAAGATTTCCAAAGAGAAAATGTTCGTCTTGGAAGACAACAGACTGATAGATCACAGGACACATTTAATGTGCAGAAAGCTGCATCTATGGTTCCTAAGTTTTTTGAGAGTGACTTAGACACCTATTTTGATGTGTTTGAGAACCAGGCACATGCTATGAACTGGCCACGTAAGCACTGGGCTACCTTGTTGCACACAGCTTTGACAGGAAGAGCTCAAACTTGTACTGCTGCTTTACCATTTGCCAAGTACATTAGTTATGATGCTGTCAAGCAAACTATTCTAGAGACACATAACTTGTTACCCATAAGTTATCAACGTACATTTCGTACGTTACAACGACGACAAGATCAAACTTGTGTAGAGTTTGCTCGTGAGAAAAAAGTTGCATTTGAGAGGTGGTGTAGGTCTGCCAAGTGCAACAACTATGACAGCCTTGTTCAGTTGTTACTACACGAAGAGTTTAACAACTGTATGTCTGCTGACATACAAGAATATCCGATCGATCATACTACCTCGGATATTCTGGAAACTGCAGCATTAGCAGACAATTACGAGATTTCTCACAAACTTGTACGTACTAAAACACAGAGAAACAAGGTAACTAAAAATTGTCCTAGAAGTTGGCAACCTAAAACAGCTGCTCATTGCTGGCCTGATGTACCTGCTACTGTAACTTCTCGTACCTTTACCAGGAAAACTCACAATCCTGAATCTGTCTCTGTGGCTAGACAGAAATCTGATATCGAGAAGAAGAAAGTTAAATGTACCTATTGTAACAGAAAAGGACATGCAAGAGAGTATTGCTATAAGTTGGAAAGAGATGCGAGAGACAGTCGTGTGGCTGGCGCCCCCACACAAGTCGTATCCTCTTCAGAGCAACAAAGGCACCAAAATCCTAGTAATACCTCTGATCCTACTGTTTTAGATAATGTTACTCAGGATAGATGACTAGCGTCAGAGAGTGCATCTGACGAAAAGATTCGTTCAGCGATGAGTCCTTACTTTTCGAGGTAAAGTAGGATTTGACGAATCACATCTAACTGAGATAATTACTTTCAGAGGCACTGGCAGTTATCTCACGTTATTAAGAGAAGATGTACTGCCCATAACTGATGATACCTATTGCAAGATAGATGTATTGTTAGAAGCCTATGGAGGGACTGTTATAAATGTACCTTTGCACAAAGTTTATATTGAAACAAGCTATTATACTGGTTATATTTCAGTGGGTATATCCAGTGGTATATTTACCATCAGGTCAGTAGACTTGTTGATAGGGAACGATATCCTTCATGCTGGTATATGTAAGGAACCACTTGTGATTGATAATAACACTGATGATAATTATGCCATTGAAGCTTGTAGAGAGAAACCTATTTTATTTCCTCTCAACACAATTACTAGAGCTATGTCAAAGATTCAACAACCATCCTTGTCTCCTGTTGAGTTAGTGGATGACAATGATTTGGGCTTGAATATGTTGTTTAGTGACGCTCTGCGCCCAGGGTCATTAACACCAACTCCCCCTGGTCATCAACCTAGTCAAGACACAACTGACGTTAAATTTCTAACTCATGATGATTTAATCAAGGATCAGTTTGTTGATCAGTCACTGGAAAGACTGAGAGATATAGCAGTTACTGAGAGTGAAGCAAAGGATCTCGATAATTGTTAATATTATAGTAACGGTGTACTGATGGAGAAAAATACATGTAAGTTGTCAGCTGATAGTGTTTCCACCACAGTCAAGCATCTCGCATCTCGTAGTGTTACCAGTTACATTTCGTGAACAAGCCATTGATTTTGCTCACAATAGTCCCATAGGAGGACATTTGGGTGTCAAGAAGACACTCGGTAAACTGGCAAAACCTTTTACTTGGCCTAAAATGAAGGAAACAGTAGCTGATCATGTGCGACGTTGCCACGTGTGTCAAGTGACAGGCAAGCCAGCGCACACACCTCCACCTGCACCTCTCATTCCTATCACCGTGGATGGTGAACCATTCTCATGTCTTATTATTGATTGTGTTGGTCCTTTGCCTAGAACTAAACTAGGAAACCAATACTTATTTACTATTATGGACGCTGCAACACGCTATCCCGAAGCTATTCCTATGAGAAAAATTAATGCTCGTGCTATTGTGAGAGCGCTGATGAAATTTTTCTCCCAGGTTGGATTGCCACGAGAGATACAGTCAGATCAGGGATCTAATTTGACTTCTAAGATCTTTCGAGAAGCATTACCCCACCTAGGAATAAAGTCTGTACTTTCAACCAGCTATCATCCACAGTCACAAGGTGCTCTAGAGAGATTTCATCAGACACTGAAGTCCATGATGAGAGCTTATTGTGAACATTTTTCTAGAGACTGGGATGAGGGTATACCTTTTCTTCTGTTCGCTATGAGAGAAAGTGAACAAGAAAGTCTCGGGTTTAGTCCGTTTGAATTAATATTCGGACACCAAGTGCGTGGTCCTCTCGCAGTGTTGAAAGACGTGTGGACAGGAAAATCAAATCCATCATCGAGTACTTCACCTTCATTAATGCAGCAACATTTGACAGCCGCTAGAGCTAGCTTCGAAAAACCTAGTTTCAGCCCAAGCTAGAGTGAAGCAACATTATGACAAGCGTGCTGTCTCTCGCTCTTTTAAAGCAGGAGATAAGGTGATGGCTCGGAAATTAGTACCAGGTCATGCTCTACAAGCCAGGTATGATGGCCCCCTGGAAGTAGTGAAAAAGCTTAGCGACGTAAATTATTTGGTACGTACGCCTGGGAAAAAGAAATCTAATCATGTATACCATGTTAACCAGCTTAAGACATACTACGCTAGTCCTCTACCTACTACTTCTATTCTTCCTAGGACAGAGGAAGAAAACGTCAGTCTACCTGATATCTCTAGAGGTATAGAGGTTCGTTTAGAAAATTCAGTGACTCTACAATCACTAGACGATTTTCTTAGTAACCTGGGGATTGATAAAGCTAGTGATATTAAAAACATGATTTTGCATTTCCCTGAATTGTTCAGTGATGTTCCTAAACGTTGTACTCTAGGTGTACATGACGCTGATGTACAGGGAGCATCACCCATTAAGCAATCACCATATAGGATGAGTCCAACAAAGCATAAAGCATTGAGAGAAGAGGTTGATTTTCTGTTATCTCACGGACTTGTTGAGCGCAGTAAAAGTCCATGGGCATCTCCCTGTATTTTAGTGCCTAAACCTGACGGTAGTTTCAGGATGTGCACTGATTACAGGAAAGTGAACTCTGTCACCTTGCCTGATGGTTATCCTCTACCTCGCATTGACGACCTTATTGACCGTGTGTCAGGAGCCCAGTCTGTCAGCCGTTTAGATCTCTTACGAGGCTATTATCAAGTCCAGCTCACTGAACGTGCTCAAGAAATATCTGCTTTTACTGTTCAAGATGGATTGTTTAACTACCTCGTCACCCCTTTCGGCCTATGTAACGCGGCTTCTTCATTCCAACATATAATGAACGAGTTGACCCACAACTTAGAAGGAGTAAAAGCCTACCTTGACGACTTAGTGGTGTACAGTGACGAGTGGGAACAGCACTTGACGCGTCTCGGAGCATTGTTTGAGAGACTGGCACACTACAACTTCACTGTTAACTTAGCTAAATGTAGTTTTGGTCAAGCCAAGATTACCTATCTAGGCTTTTGTATCGGCCAAGGTGAGGTTGCTCCTATTGAGGCTAAGGTTTGTGCAATTTCTGAATTTCCAGTGCCACAGGATAGGAAGGGAGTACAGAGATTCCTGGGTATGGCAGGATATTATCGCAGGTTCTGTCCAAACTTTTCTCAGATTGCAGCTCCTCTCACTGAGCTTACTAGTAGCAAAGTTCAGTTCACCTGGACTAGAGATTGTTCAGACTCATTCAAAAGGTTGAAGCGCTTGCTATCTCTGCTCCTGTGTTGAAAAGTCCTAATTTCAATCTTCCCTTCTTTTTACATATAGATGCAAGTGGCTATGCAGTGGGTGCTGTGCTACTCCAACAGTCAACATCCACTGACATTCTCCATCCTATATGTTACTATTCATCTAAACTTAAACGACACCAGAAAAATTATGCCACTATTGAGAAAGAGGCTCTAGTTCTTGTGGTGTCCTTGGAACATTTTGACGTGTATTTGGGCACTTCCCCATTTAAAATTAACGTTTTTTCAGACCACAATCCAATCACCTACATAAACACTATGAAGAGTAAAAATGCTAGGATCATGAGATGGGCTCTCAGAATCCAACCTTATTCTATTAGTATAAAACACATAAGTGGTCATTGTAATGTAATTGCTGACGCTCTGTCATGTCCTTAATAATTATCAGTTACATTAAATTAACGTAATTTTATGCCCAAATTCCTTTTGTTACTTGCTATGTCAAATTCAGTAGAGTAACTTAATCCCTCCAGCCCATATTAACTATATATACTCATGTCTAATTATTATATTTATATATTCACAGTATTGATATGTGTGTAAGGAGACAGAAGCTGAGTGATGAGTGGGTAGTGTTGTGTGGGCGATGTTACTGTGTGTGGCGCAACAATGTCCTGCCGCAGACCCCCCCCCTCACTACACACCTTAAGCTGTTTCATACTCAGATGTCCATACTGCATAGCATTCCACAACCACTACTTAAGAGTGGAATGCTGTCTCCTGTCTATAACACAAGACTATTATGCTGTCTACACTACTACATTCGAGCCTCAACGTGTCAGGCTTGTCTGCGCTATCCTGTCTCTGCACTGATGTACATAACCACGAGTATGCGGAGATACGATACTGTGTACTGCCCTAGTACTAGAGGCATATCTTATTGTATATACACTGTGAAATTATAGAGTGCTTGGCACAAGATTGACCCTTATATTTTTTTATATTAAACTGTTAGTAATGTAACCTGAGTAATCAGTAATGTGAAAGACATTAATGCAACTCCTAGTGCGACCGTTTGTCGTGTTGGGGGGGTGTTGCAACCCCTGAATGGGTTGCAATGATTAATATGTATATATATAATTATTACCTTTTAATATAATTTTATATTGCTTATATTTGCGATAATAGCTAAATTGTAAATGTATTGCTTTATATTATTATTTGACTTAGTTATGTTGTTAGGTAGGATGTAACATATTATGTGCTCAGTTCAAGTCTTGATTGTCTAACTACTGTAATTATCGCTCTTTGCTCGTTTCCCTGCCGGCTTCTTGCTGGGCAACGACCCACGGAGCTATCACGTGATCGAGGGGGGGGGTGTCCTCACCTCGCCTGAAGTATTCAGTCTGGTCTAGACTCACTGGGTGGTTGGACGTATTCCAGACAAAGTGCCTAAATCTCCCTTATAGGCACTTGTTGGAAGATCGTCTCGTCTCATTATTGTTAGTTCTGGAGACTGTTCACAGAACAGTGTATAGACTTAGTGATTTTCGACATTGTACTGAGGTTGTGTGTCGCATAGACACTCTGAGCAACTCAGGTCCTGAGCTGTAGCTTCTGACCTAACTTGTACTGGTATCTGTGTATTATCACAGTCGGGGATTTTCTTATGCTGAACTTAGATTCAGTAGTATGGGAGTTTGGCGACTTGTGGAGGATCTGCAGATGGTCCCTACTTAGTGTCGTTATATTATCTCCTTGTTCCTGATTCTGTGTCGCAGTTGCTTGTTATATTGCTATTAGCATTCTTTTTATTGTTCAAGCAGACTGTTCTGATTGCCAGTTGGTCAAGAAGTTAGTTTATTTGAGGACTTTGTCAGTCACTTGTTTAAGTCTAGTCGAGTCTAGAGACATAGCGAACTACTTAGAGCACTTACACACATACACAAACTTACTTGTACATATTTGTAATATCTTATTAAATGTTAATGTACCAGACGGTACTTAAGAATTATAAATGTGATATGTGCTTTCAGAACAATACTATTGTATACGAGAGAAGTGATTATTATTATTATCATTTTGATCATTATTAATTTAATATAATATATACCTCTAGAAAATATTTAATAAATTTATTAAATTTTAATTTCTCTAGTTAGTAGCCTACCAGTTGTAATCCTGAAGCACTACTGAATCATACTGAATTCTAATGGATAATTGAACAAGGATACTGACTAATTGTTACGAAAACCCAGTAACAGGCTGGATGCTAGAAGGGCAGTCCTTTCTAGTATTCACTGGAGATCTCTAAGCTTTTAGAATCACGTTTTTTGTAACAATGGCATCAGCTAATGTTAAATCCAGCCAACAATACATTTTAACGCAAAAATTCTGCCTCAGCTAACGCTAAAAAACTCACCCAACGCGATTCGTTCGAGATGCGCGTGGGTGCCAGTGTTTAAAAGCCAGCCAGTGCAGTCGCATCCATGCATACAATCAGAACATTTCATATTATCACAGCATTTTTAGTGACTGTACCTGCAAACTAAGTCACCATGGGCCCCAAGAAAGCTTCTAATGCCAACCCTGCAGGAAAAAGGGTGAGAATTACTATGGATATGAAGAAAGAGATTAAGGAAATGTGTGCAAAGTGGCTTGAAGTGCAAACCTTTATGGATGAAAATGACCCTCACACAGCTATTGCAAGCCGTGCTGGTGACTATTACAATGACAATGTTGTGAACCACTTTAGACAAATCATAAAGGAACGGGAGGTACAGGCCTCTATGGACAGATATGTTGTGCGACAGAGGTCCAGTGACTCTCAAGCTGGTCCTAGTGACATTAAAAGAAGAAGGGAAGTAACCCCAGAAAAGGACTTGATACCTCAAGTCCTAATGGAAGGTGATTTCTCTTCTAAACATTAACAACTTCTACACTCTCCCCTCCTCCCATCTCATCAATCATCACCAGATCTTCAATAAAGGTAAGTGTCAGTTTGTGTGTATTAAAATTAACATTTCATGTGGTAAAAAAAAATTTTTTTCATACTTTGGGGTGTCTTGCACGGATTAATTTGATTTCCATTATTTCTTATGGGGAAAATTAATTCAGCTTATGAAAATTTCATCTAACGATGAGCTTTCAGGAACGGATTAATATCGTTAGCTGAGGATCCACTGTAAATCCAAACAGAAATCTCCTGCCTTTAAGGACTGCTTGCTGTCTTGGGAAGTAACTAGGCAGAAATATAACGGGACAAGGAACACAGCTGAGTAAAATATGATTACATTTTCTCTAGCTGTAGGAGGGACTATGTAAATATCATATTTTTTAAATGAATTCAAATCCCTTCTTTTATAGCCCAGGCT
>NC_091299.1:6174514-6192489 GCF_038502225.1 Cherax quadricarinatus
AAAAGTAATGAAGCAAGAGTAATAGTTGTTGATCTTGTAGTACATATTAGTCTATCGGCTACCAGATCATGGTATAATGCCCTAAAACATTAACCACTGTTACTTGCTTCATTGCACTTCAACTGTGATTTTCCACTGGTGGACTGACTAGATGTTAATACTACTGCTACTTTTTTCTTCTTCATCCCAGGGTGAGAGTTCAGCAATAATTTGTGCACTATATCCCAACTTAACAAAATTGTGCAATATAATTTTTCTACAAAATGGGACAAATATACACAACCTAATGAACTGAGTTTTAACGGCTGGGTATTTATGTCAATTCTAAAATTTAAAGTGGTTATGCAGTGTTAAGTTGTATTTTGGACCTATTTACCTGGAGATTGTTCTGGGGATCAGTCCTTGTGGCTTAGCGCTTCTTTTTGATTATAATAATAATCTGGGGATCAGTCCTCCTGTGGCCCAGTCCTCTGCAAGCTTCTCGGTGGACCAGGGTCTGATCGACTAGGCTGTTACTGCTGGCCAAAAAGCAATCCCACATACAGTCCACAGCCTGGCTGAGTGGACTCTGACTTTAGGTATCCAGTGCCTTCTTGAAGACAGCCAGGAATCTAATGGTGATTTCCTTTATGTATGATGGAAGGCTGTTGAACAATCTTGGGCCCCCAGACACTTATTGGCACCCATGATTTTGTTTGGGTGTGTTGCACCATTTACCTGGAGTTTACCTGGAGAGAGTTCCGGTAGTATTTCGATTTTGTTGGGAGTGATTTGTTTGTGCAGATTTGGGATCAGTTCCTGTAGAAGTTACCAGGTGTAAATTATGATTCATCCTTCTTGCCTGCATTCTGAGAGGGCATACAATGAGGACAATGTTCCTGGGAAGAATATTGGGAAATTTGTCAGATTTTCAAGGCAATGTTAGAGGAAGATATTCTCACTTCATAAAGGTCAGCATAGTTGAAAGTTAATGTGGTGGTAATGATGAACATGAGTTAATACTTTGCCACTCCTAAAACAGGCATACATGTTGAATTTGTACGATTTCTAACAAATACAGCCTCTCCTCACTTAGCGACGTACTCGTTTACCAACCACTCAGTCTTAAGACCAGCTCTCCAACCAGTACGCAAACCTAAGTAATGTATATTAGAACTAATTTCTTCAGTTTTGTTCATTACAGTATACAGTACACTAGGGGTTGTTGAGGTGGTTTGGACATGTAGAGAGAATGGAACAAAACAGAATGACTTCGAGAGTGTATAAATCGGTAGTGGAGGGAAGGCGGGGTAGGGGTCAGCCTAGGAAGGGTTGGAGGGAGGGGGTAAAGGAGGTTTTGTGTGCGAGGGGCTTGGACTTCCAGCAAGCGTACATGAGTATTTGATAGGAGTGAATGGAGACAAATGGTTTTTAATACTTGATGTGCTGTTGGAGTGTGAGTAAAGTAACATTTATGAAGGGATTCAGGAAAAATGGCAGGCTGGACTTGAGTCCTGGAGATGGGAAGTACAATGCCTGCACTCTGAAGGAGGGGTGTTAATGTTGCGGTTTTATAACTAGTGTAAAGCACCCCTCTGGCAAGACTGATGGAGTGAATGATAAACTTTTTCTTTTTTGAGCCACCCTGCCTTTCAAAATACATTAAAAATGGTACAAAAGTGACATTAATAAAGTATTTAACCCTTAAACAGTCCAAAGAGATCGACGTTCAAATTCGTAGCTACAAAAGTAGATCTACTTTTTTTTACATATTTTCAAATATAACAAAAAAAAAATGTAGATAAAAGTTTTTTTACACGTTTTCAAATGTAAAACAAAAAAGATGATCTACATTTTTTTTACGTACTTTCAGATGTTGAAAAAACATATATATACATTTGGACCATTTAAGGGTTAAAGATGGTTGACAAACCCACTACCAGTACAGTATGTTTACCTGGAGAGAGTTCTGGGGGTCTGTGACCAGGCGGCCTGGTGGATCAGAGCCTGATCAACCAGGCTGTTACTGCTGGCTGCACGCAAACCAACGTACGAGCCACAGCCGGGCTGATCAGGAACTGACTTTAGGTGCTTGTCCAGTGCCAGCTTGAAGACTGCCAAGGGTCTGTTGGTAGTCCCCCTTATGTGTGCTGGGAGGCAGTTGAACAGTCTCGGGCCCCTGACACTTATTGTATGGTCTTTTGCTTTCGTAGTGAGTGATTTTCATGTGCAAGTTCGGTACTAGTCCCTCTAGGATTTTCCAGGTGTATATAATCATGTATCTCTCCCACCTGCGTTCCAGGGAATACAGGTTTAGGAACCTCAAGCGCTCCCAGTAATTGAGGCGTTTTATCTCCGTTATGCGCGCCGTGAAGGTTCTCTGTACATTTTCTAGGTCGGCAATTTCACCTGCCTTGAAAGGTGCTGTTAGTGTGCAGCAATATTCCAGCCTAGATAGAACAAGTGACCTGAAGAGTGTCATCATGGGCTTGGCCTCCCTAGTTTTGAAGGTTCTCATTATCCATCCTGTCATTTTTCTAGCAGATGCGATTGATACAATGTTATGGTCCTTGAAGGCGAGATCCTCTGACATGATCACTCCCAGGTCTTTGACGTTGGTGTTTCGCTCCTCGCTTTTTGACCAGTTCATTTACCGACCTACTCTTAGGAATGGAACCTGGTCATTAAGTGAGGAGAGGCTGTACAGTTTTTGGATGCAGGAAATATTCTAGGTTGTTGAAATAGTTGTAATGCTAGTTGGTTTTCTCTATTAATTTTTTAATAATATAGAAATTAAGTTTACATTAGCTTCACTGGGGAAACATCAATCACTCAGTTGCCTGTGGTTTTGGCCAGGTGTCATGTAACTAATTACCAAGGGTTGATTGACCAGTGTGGGGTTTGTTTTAGCTCCTGAAATTAATTTTTTGGTCAAAACAGTATGAAGTTAAATGAAGACAAATTTCAATTACTCTGCTAATGAAATCTCAGTAGTAGTACCAGTTCCTAGTAACCAGTTACCAGTAACCAGTGTACCAGTAGATGACTCACTACCAACCGTCTCTGCGTGAATCACTGACTGTATTCATATTGCTGCTGACCATAGCAGGATTTCAAACACCCCCTCACATATGGGTACTGTGGGTCAGTCAGTCTTACGATAGAGAGCAGAGAGGCAGGTCGGCTGTTTGGCGCTTCCATACTATCCGTTACATTATACGTACTACCAGCCTACGTGAGTATTTTTACCCTATCCACGTTTTCGAACCCCACATGACAAATGGTGGCAACGGTGTGGGAGCGTGGATTTAAGGGTATTTCAAGACGTTAGAAGACTGTTTGTGGGGAGCCGGCGGGTCAAAGGTGAACCGTAGCTAGCCGCTTACCCTCACTCACCACCTCCACCCTGTGTACTCCAGCCTGCAAGCCTGTTGCAGCCGTTTTTCAAGCTTCCTGGCTTAGTTCGTGTGCTAATTGCTTCAATCTCCGAGGGGTTGACCCGGATTTTGCAATTAAGCCAGTCAGTAAGCCAGACTGTGGAAGTGAACGCTTGTCAGCCTGCCTCAGTCTACCATCCAGCCTGTCTCCTGTCATCCCCCTGCTCCTTCATGCTGTGTGCATCGTTACACGTCTTCCAGTCAGCCATTCTCGTGGGTTAAGCCAGTCTGCCAACCCAGCTTCCTAATCCAGCTGAGAGAGAGAAGTAAGCCACGCAAGTTCCTCTGAAGTATTGTCTCTTATATCGCTTGTGCTTGGATGCTAAGAGTGGTCTTCACCATCCCTGTGGCATAGAGTGGCTTATCAAGCCACCTTTGCGTGGTGAGTAGTGCGTGGAGTGAGAGCGCACAGGGAGCTTGCCAGCTGCCCCCACGCACCCCTTCACCCCCACCACCACCCACACACTCTTCACTCACCTACCTGTGGCTGTTTTCACCCTTGTACCGGGTCCTAATACTGTTTTGGCTCACATAATTGGTCAAGAGATTGTAGCTGAGTGCCAACGATAAAGCCAGTTATGTGAGTTCACCTAGAAAGCGCATTTCTTCCGACAACAGTGAGTGTAGTAGGCGTCAGTCATCACCCGCAGGACAAGCTTCACCTCATCACTCGTCACCATCACCGTCTACTACTCCAGACTCCAGTGATAATTTTCTGTTTAGAGACATTTTTCTTGCATTTAAAGACATTTGCGTGTGTGAGACATTTACAGTGAATTTCTTGTGTACTCTAAGCCTTGTATTTTCAGTGTAGACTCAGTGTTTCTTTGACTCGTTATTTTTGCAATATTTTTCAGTGTTATCGCTCATCTCATATTTTTTTATCTGTGTTTTATTTTATGCTACTCTCTGTCTGTAGTAAGTATTATTGTGTAGTGTACCAGTCAGTCACTCCGTGTGAAGTAATTCATTTTTTTTATCTTGTATTCTTTCAGCATTGTATTCTCCAGTATTTGTCATTGTATTTCATGCAGTGATATTCACCCCAGTATACCAAATTATCCATTTATTTCTATGTGTGTCTTTTTTCGTATGCCAGCAGTGTCTCATTCCTCTAATTTTTTCGCAGACTTGTGTACCATTATTTTTGCCAGCAAATTTTTGTCGTATCAGTCACAGCAAGATTTTGTTGTAAGAATATACTAAAATAATGAATACGTGATTATGTGTTGTGTGCCCCGCCACTTGTAAGTGTTACACTTGCCTCACCACTTGTAAGTGTTACACTTGTGCCCCGCCACGTGATTAAGTGTTGTGTGCCCTGCCACTTGTAAGTGTTACACTTCCGTTTTGTTTCTTGTTTTATTTTTATTCATATTTTTCATATTTCTTTGAACAAATTCACTCTTAGTGTAATTTCAATTTCTTTTTAACGTAAAGTGTTTTCTTTACTCTGAGTAAATTGTTTTGTCTAATTTACAATTAAGAGTTAAAGTGTTCAATCAGTTTTTCTTCATATTTTTATTTTATTATTTAACCTGCGTTTTCCCAGTGTAACTTTATTGCTGCAGTGAATTATTTTGTTGCACTTGTTCTGCAGTGAATTATTTTCTTTTATTGATATTTTTATGCATTATTATTCTCAGTTCATTATTGCATCTTGTTTTTCATTTTATTAATTTTCCTGATGTTGTCTTTGCATTATATTTTAATTTTGTTTATGCATTCTTAGAAAATATTTAAATTTCCCAGTTATCTCTCGTTGCATACAATTTAGTAATTTTATTTTATACTTTTTACATTGATTTAAAATTTTATTAGTTAATTCCTTTATTAGCAAGAGTAAAGACAGCTCATTTTGCATTTAATTCAGTCTCCAGTAATATTTTTACTTGTAAATTTCAATGTAATTTTTATCTTGTCCAGCAGTCCTTTACATTGAGTTGTCCTTCCTCTTGCAGTGTATCTTAGACATTTTTTTTATTACTTCTGCAGAATTAGTTGCATCTCTTTTATTTCAATTTTAGCATTTTGTATCATTTTTATTGTTCATTATTTTTGCCTTATTTGTTCTCGTGCAACTTCTTTGCCATTATGTCTCACATACCGTCAAGTGATACTTTAGTGAATGTCGACACTCAGACCTCTCAGGCTACTGCTGCTGCTGTCATCAGTCCTCACAGTTCCTTAGCGACTGACAGACCGAGCCAGACACTGAGATACTATAGTTTTACTTGTGATTCCCTTGATGCGTTACCTTTATTCAATGACCATGTACATAGTCTTGAAGCATGGTTTACTGCCATTCGTTCTCGTGCTAATGCTCTAGTTGAAGGTCCTCCTTCAGAGGAAAGTCTTATCAGACTTGCTAAAGAAGCTCTTCATCGATCCCCTGCTGCTGTTCACGTTGTTGATCTCCTTGATATGCGTGACTTCAGGAATCTTACTAAGTGGTCACAATATGAGGAACTGATTCGTTCTTTCCTTGTACCAGTAAAAACAGCTGATCCATATGTCGTTCTTCGGGAACTTGTGAATGCTACACCCATGACTAATGAATCGTTGAGTGCATTTGCTGTTCGATTAGACAAACTTTTATCATCATTTATCAATGCTGTCCAGTCCTCAGCTTTTGTCCCTGACGAGGATAAACCATTCACAGCACCGTTTGCTAAAATAGCAGCTTTTGGAGCAATCAAAGAACTAATGCCGCCTGCTTCCGTGTGTGCTTATGAGGCTAATCCTCCAACTGTGACGATGGAACCACTTACAGCCCTAAATCATGTACGTTCCTTGTGCCCCCAGGGTACTTTCCCATGTATCAAAAGTAATTTCACACCTATGCCTCAGTCTGCACCACCTCTTGTTTGCGCCACAGAGACAAATCGTGGTCGTCAACCATCGCAGAGATCACCAAGGACCAGTGTACAGAGTCATTATAAACCTCGTAGTATTCATAGTACATTCAGTAACCATAGTCAGCGGACTTGTTACAACTGTGGTTTCCGTGGCCATATTGCAATTAATTGTCCTGATAGTTACCCTAAGAGGCGTCGTACTGATGATGAGTACCAGTCAGATCTTCCCTACTGTACTTATCATAGAATACATGGACATGACACATCTGAGTGCAATGCTCTCTACAACCTTCAGTACTCTAGGTCTTTCCGTAGCCGTTCCAACCGCAGAACCCATAGAGGAAACAGATATCGTGGTTCTCAAACTAACCAGAACCAGGCTCATTCTTCCAATTCGGGGGAATTCGAGCGCCCCAGTCAAACCGTCCCATGGTGACAGTAGGTGATAATGAGTACACCATCCCCGTTCACAATTCCTTTGAAGCCTTAAGCAGTCTCGAGAATGACAATCCTGCTGATGATGTTGCTTCACATGTCTCTGACATAGATGATTTTGGGGATGAAGTGGAACAAATCTTTGCTGATGACAATCCACCTTTTTGTTTGCACATAACTTCCAATGCAACCATAGGCCCTATAGTGCAAGCATCTGTTCATAATGCGCCCGTTCATTTGTTCATGGACTCTGGTGCGCAAGTCAATATTATTAGGTCTAGTTTGTTTAGGGATAAGCAGTTACGACATGTCCTTCTCGTAGAACCGACTCATGTGTCCTCCCTTAGTGGAGTAGCTGGTTCTCACCTGCGTGTCCGAGGTCGGACTTCCCTAACTTTTTCTATCCAAGGTAGAGACTTCACTGCTTCCTTCCTTGTTGTCGACCAGATTACTTTCCCTGGTGACCTTCTACTGGGATTTGCTTCCATGCGAGACTTACGCATTGTGCTCGACCCTTATCGATGGCATGCCCAAATTGATGACTTGATCGTACCATTTTGGGGTTACCAGCTTGGATCCGAGATCTGCCATACTGCCGCAGAGTACGACATTCGAATTAAGTCCTTACAGGCCAGTGCATTTTCCAGTAGCGTACCCAAGCGGTCAGGCACTGATGATCCTGTCACTCCTGTCTGTGTTCCTGCAACTTCAGACTTGCAAGATAGTGTCCAGTTACCTCAAGTGTCCGAGGACGCTCTGACTACCTTGAGTGCTGAGCCTATCCCTGCAATGTCTGCTAGTTCAAGTAGTAGTTTCTCCACAGGGGACGCCTTGTCGGAAAACAATTACTTGCAACTAGTAATGCCATCTCTTGTTGATGTCACATGCCGTCTGCAGAAAGACGTTTCTGTCGCAGCTAGTGCCCTCACTAGAGTGTCTGTTGTTGTTCCTAGTGTTCCAGATGGTGATAACGTCCTAGTTGACAGTGATTCTTGCAAAGTAAAAGGTCTATTTGTTGAACCATCCTTACATGTTGTAAGAGATAGTAAGATCCATTTCTTCCTAGCTAACACTTCTGGTCACAGTGTTCGTCTCAGAGCTAATACCAATCTTGTTGACCTTGTTCACTATCCTTACCCTGTTCAGGTAGAGGATGAGTTGTCACCTGACCAGTGGGTCGGTGCTATTTCTGCCGGGGAGACCTCATCCACTTCACTGGATCAATCTGTTCCACCAGTTGAGGAGAAAGACTTAGCTCCCACTGACTTCCCAGATGAAGTCAAGCGTTTGTTGACTCTGTTGAACAAACGTCGTAAAGCCATTGCCTTACCAGGTGAGAAGATGGGTATAACGAACTTATTGTCCCATCGTATTCCACTTGAACCTGGTACTAGACCTATCTACATACCTGCGTACAGAATGCCTCATTCACAAGTTGCTGTCGCAGAAGAATTGATCAATCAAATGCTTGATGATGGAGTTATTGCACCTAGCAATTCACCTTGGAATGCACCCTTGATCCTAGTACCTAAGAAGGATGGTACTTGGCGCCCAGTGATTGACTTTAGGAAGTTAAATGCGAAAACTATTCCAGATCGCTTTCCACTCCCTGTACTGGGTGATCTTTTACGTAACATCGGAGATAACAAAGTCTTTTCAACCCTGGATTTGTTACAAGGGTTTTGGCAAGTCCCTCTTCACGAGGACAGCCAAGAGCTAACTGCATTCTCCACTCCTACAGGTCATTATCACTTCCTCCGTATGGCGTTTGGATTACGATCCTCCCCTATCACGTTCTCAAGGCTCATGACTAATATCTTTAGAGGTCTCATAGGTAATGCACTTATGGTGTACTTAGATGACGTAATCGTCATGTCTAAAGACGTGGATACACACTTGAAAAGACTTGATGTAGTACTTGGTAAGCTTGAAGAAGCCAATTTAAAGATCAAACTGTCTAAATGTCAATTTTTCAGATCAGAAATTAAGTTTCTTGGTCACGTAGTCACTCCTAGAGGGGTTACGACTGACCAAAGTAAAGTAACTGCAGTACTAAATTTTCCAACTCCCAAAACTGCTGATGCCGTAAGATCCTTTGTGGGCTTAGCAGGTTTTTATAGATCTTTCATTGCCAATTTTTCTTCCATAGCTGCTCCTCTAACTGAGTTGCTTAAGAAAGATGCTCCTTTTGTTTGGACCTTCCGTCAAGAAAGAGCATTCCAAACTCTAAAAGAAAAGCTAACATCTGCTCCAATTTTGAAATTTCCAGATTTTTCTAAGCCCTTCTATCTGACAACTGATGCTAGTTCAATTGGCATAGGTGCCGTACTAGCTCAGAAGACCGATGGCAAGTACAACGCAGTTGCATTTGCTAGCCGAGTCCTTACGAAGGCTGAACGTAATTATACAGTAACTGAGCAAGAAGCTTTAGCAATAGTATGGTCTTTAAAGCACTTCCGAGACATTATTTATCAGTACTCTGTTCATGTCTTGACAGACCATGCTCCACTGATACCTTTATTCCAGAACAAACAACCTACTGGAAGGTTAGCCAGATGGACCTTGACTATCCAAGAGTTCAATCCCACCTTTGAACACTTACCTGGCAAGTCAAATGTAGTCGCAGATGCCTTATCGCGACATGTTAGTATAGTAACTGCAGACCCTCCATTTAGTGCTGAGGATGTAAAGTATGCTCAACGAACAGATCCCATGTGGTCTGGTGTGATTCGATTCCTGCTCCAGGAAGATCTTATTCTGACTGTGAAGCCACCGGCACCCATCAGTGACTTTGTCATGAACCAAGAATTACTGTATCGAACAGCCGAGTTGGGTACTCCTAGCAGAAGAGTATACCAGTTAGTAATTCCACAGTCACTAGTGAATGTAGCCTTACAGCTAGTTCACGATGTACCAGGTGTTGCACACCCTGGTATGGATCGTTCAGTAAAACAAGCCAGATTGAAATACTTTTGGCCTCGTATGGCAACTGATATTTCTGAGTATGTTAAGAAATGTAGTGTCTGCATGCAACATAAAGGTAATGCTAATGGTCCTAATCCAATCCAAGTGTATCCAACCACTAGCGAACCTTGGGAAAGAGTTGCGCTAGATTTGTTAACTAATTTCCAATGTTCCCTCCAGGGCAACAAACATCTGTGTGTTATGGTAGACCATTTCACCAGATATTGTGAGTTAGTTCCTATTGCAGATAAGACTGCCGAGACAGTAGCTAAAGCGTTTAAAGAACGCATTATCTGCAGGCATACCACCCCTAAGTCCCTAGTAACAGATAATGGAGGTGAATTCTGTAATGAGATTCTTGAAAATTTGTGCACCTTGTACAAGATCTCTAAATCCACCATTGTTCCTCATCATCCTGCCAGCAATGGGTTAGCGGAACGAACCAATAAGAAAGTACTTGATGTCTTGAGAGCCACTATCAATCCCAACAGTGAAACTTGGGATGAAGTTATACCTGATGTGCAGTGTGCTATAAATTCTGCTTACAATGTTTCTATAGGTGACACTCCACATTATGCATTGTACGGTGTAGATAAACGTTTGCCTTATGAGTTGTTATATTCTAATCCGAAACCAAATTACAACCCTGATGATTTCATAGCAACTCGTACCAGCTTAGCTCAAAGTGTTTTTAGAAGAATCCGTGAAACACTTCATAAATCAACAGCAGAATTTACAAGAGTCGCAAACACTCGAGCAAAGCCATCCAAAATCAAAGTAGGTTCGAGAGTTATGCTGACTAACTTTAACAAAACGTCTGCAATGCCAAAGCTTGATCAAAAGTTTGTTGGTCCTTATCGAGTAGTTGAACATATCACTGGTAATAAGTATAAGGTTAGAGAAATTAGTACTGGTCAGTATAAAGAATCGCATTTAGATCATATGAAGTTAGTATGTGATGATAATGATGTTCCAACCCAGACTAATGTGACAGACTCTGACAATCCTCCTGATCCTGTACTCTCTTCCTCTGATACTCAGTCAGACGATCAACCTGAATGTCGTTATTCCCTACGTACACGACAGGTATTGAGAAATCCTCAAGTATCATTTGTAACTACCAATTCAGATTTGCCTCAAATACAGCATGAGTTAGCCAGTGCTACAGAGTTTGATCCTCCCAGAGATGACACCCATTCTGCATATGTCAATCTCACCCTAGCAGAGTTGGGGTTAAATGTAAATAACCTGTATAGATGAATAATTACAGTATCAATTTATCAGTTTTCAAGAATTTTTTTTTTTGTTCACGTTCTCTCCGAATTCTGAGAGTTAACAGTCTAGATTTGAGTGCACCGAATCTGCCTTTCTGTTAAATACTTCTTTCTTTGTATATATTCCTTCCTCAGAATCCGTAGATCACATGAATACAGATCGATTGATCAAATTTTTTTTTATCACTTCTATTGTGTAATCCCAACGTTGAGTTTCATTCGATGAGTTGTGCTATATTATACCTTGTATTGCATTACAGTTTCAGTTACGTAAGCTTCCATTCCAATATTCTACTTATGTATGTTATAATGTTCAATTGTTGTGTACTTTGACATTGTATAGAATCAGCCCAAGCCGTATACCTGCCATCTCTAGTTTGTATTAGTTGTATGTTGGGACGACATACGTTAGCATCGCCGAGCTCTCAGTAGTAGTACCAGTTCCTAGTAACCAGTTACCAGTAACCAGTGTACCAGTAGATGACTCACTACCAACCGTCTCTGCGTGAATCACTGACTGTATTCATATTGCTGCTGACCATAGCAGGATTTCAAACACCCCCCTCACATAGGCACTGTGGGTCAGTCAGTCTTACGATATAGAGCAGAGAGGCAGGCCGGCTGTGGCGCTTCCCGTACTTCCGTCGTTATAATATACGTACTACCAGCCTACGTGAGTATTTTACCCAATCCACGTTTCAAACCCCACATGACACACACATAAATACCATAAAGCACCTAAATTCCTGGGAACAGTTGAAGTTCCTTGACCTGTACTTCTTGGAATGCAGGTGAGAAAGGTACATGATAATATATACTTGGAAATTGTGGTGGGACTAGTCCCAAATCTGCACATGGAAATCACTCCCTATGAAAGAAAAAAAAAGTCTCGGCAGGCGGTGCAACATTCTTCTAATAAAAAGCAAGTGTGCTATGAGTATGCTGAGAGAGAACACAATAGGTGCTAGGAGCCCAAGAATGTTGAACTGCCTCTCAGCATAGATAAGGGGGATTACCAGTAGACCCCTGGCTGTCTTCAAGAGAGCTGGACAGACACCTGAAGTTAGTACCTGACCAGCCAGGCTGTGGTTCATACACTGGTTTGTGTGGCCAGCAGTAACAGCCTGGCTAATGAGGCCCTGATCCACTGTGAGGCCTTGTCATGGACCAGGCCGTGAGGGCGTTGAACCTCTGAATACCCTTCAGGTATACTCCAGAATAACAATTTGCACCATAAATACTCTCAACTATTTTTACCTTACTGTGGATAGAAGTATTGTTATAGTGGACCCTCGAGTTTCATAAGGCTCGCGCTTCATAAATTTTGACTTTCAACACCTTTTTCGTCAAAATATAGCCTTTAGGTTTGTAATTTGGCTCACCATTCGTCACTTATCTGGAGTGCGTATGAGTGGCCTCCCAGCATCCACCCCACACAAAGGCGCCTCACACACCACTACCAGTCAGTGTGGCATTGTTTATTGGTGAGTGAACATCACTCCACGCGTTCATACGATGCATTTCGTAATATTTCATACTTTTTTTGTGCTTGCAACTTCTAAATAAGCCACCAAGGGCCCAAAGAAAGCTTCTAGTGCCAGCCCTTTGGTAGAGGGTGGTAGTGGTTGTGATAGTGGTAGTGATGGTGGTAGAGGGTGGTAATGATGGTGGTAGAGGGTGGTAGTGATGGTGCTAGAGGGTGGTAGTTATGGTGGTAGTGGTTGTAATGGTGATAGTGATGGTGGTAGAGGGTGGTAGTGGTTGTAATGGTGATAGTGATGGTGGTAGAGGGTGGTAGTAATGGTGGTAGAGGGTGGTAGTAATGGTGGTAGAGGGTGGTAGTAATGGTGGTAGAGGGTGGTAGTAATGGTGGTAGAGGGTGGTAGTGGTTGTGATGGTGAGGGTGGCAGTGATGGTGGTAGAGGGTGGTAGTGATGATGGTAGAGGGTGGTAATGATAAGATAAGATTTCATTCAGATTTTTAACCCCGGAGGGTTAGCCACCCAGGATAACCCAAGAAAGTTGGTGCGTCATCGAGGACCGTCTAACTTATTTCCATTGGGGTCCTCAATCTTGTCCCCCAGGCTGCGACCCACACCAGTCGACTAACACCCAGGTACCCGTTTGCTGCTAAGTGAACAGGACAGGTGTAAGGAAATGTGTTGGAATGTTTCCAACCACCAGGAATCGAACGCAGGCCCTCAGTGTGTGAAGCGGGAGCTTTAGCCACCAGGCCACCGGGTGGTAGTGATGGTAGTAGAGGGTGGTAGTGGTTATAATGGTGATGGTGGTAGTGGTTGTGATGGTGGCAGTGATGGTGAGAGAGGGTGGTAGTGATGGTGGTAGAGGGTGGTAGTGATGGTGGTAGAGGGTGGTAGTGGTTGTAATGGTGAGGGTGGTAGTGATGGTGGTAGAGGGTGGTAATGGTTATGGTGGTGGTAGAGGGTGGTAGTGGCTGTGATGGTGGTAGAGGGTGGTAGTGGTTGTGATGGTGGTAGACAGTAGAGCTGCAAGAGCTCTCTAAGACAGTTTTTTTGTGTAACAGGGGTCCAGTGACTCTCAAGCTGGTACTAGTGGCATTAAAAACCAAAGAAGGGAAGTAACCCTGGATAAGGACTTGGTACCTAAAGTGTTTATGGAATGGGATTCCCCTTCCAAACAAGTGTAACTTCTCCATTCTTTCCCCTCCTGTCTTCCATACACCAACAAATCTTCAATAAAGGTAAGTGTTATGTTGTTATTGTTTTATACATACTCGAGGTCTCGTTGTTTTCTGCATATAAATCTATATTTAATGTAAAAGAAATATTTTTTGTTAATACTTTTGGGTGTCTGGAATGGATTAATTGGATTTACATTATTTCTTATGGGGAAAATGGTTTTGCCATTTGTAAATTTCAACTTTAGTCACACTCTCTGGAATGGTTTAATTAAGAAATTCGAGGGTCCACTGTATTTACAGTTTAAAATATTACTGACATTTTGTACAGGGGAAACAAAAACTGACTTCTGCTATTACTGCTAAATCACTTCACTAGCCTCCATACATATAACTTCTCTCATGTCTGTTTTAGATTGATAAAGCCCCTGGTGGGCTGAATACTTCTAAAGATACCCAGGTGTTGCACATATCTTACCCATCAACTTGTATTACATACCTTTGATCTACTTAACAATCAGATTTGAAACTTGATTACAGTGGACCCCCGGTTAACGAACTTTTTTCATTCCAGTAGTATGTTCAGGTGCCAGTACTGACCGAATTTTTTCCCATAAGGAATATTGTGAAGTAGATTAGTCCATTTCAGACCCCCAAACATACACGTACAAACGCACTTACATAAATACACTTACATAATTGGTCGCATTTGGAGGTGATCATTAAGCGGGGGTCCACTGTATTTGGTCATTCCATGTTAAGTGGTCTGATTTTACAACAGTGCCCCACCTCACCATCACAGATTTTGTTGGAGTCCCAAAGGGTAGTGTTCTTGGCCCACTTCTTTCTCGTTTACATCAGTGATCTCCCAGATGCATCTAAATGCCTTAAACCTGTTTAATTTGCAGATGACACTACTTATGTCTTCTCTCGCCCAACCCCAACTATGCTAATAGACATTACACATGATGAACTACTAAAAATGTCTACTTGGATGACAACCAACAAACTTACTCTCAATATAGACAAAATCTATTTCATGCTATTTGGAAATGGCTTCAAATGTACAGCTAAACATATTGATAAATGGTTCACCCATTTCAAGACACAGGGCAAATTACTAGGTCTCCACCTTGACTGCAGTCTCAAATTCCAGAGCTACATACAGCAAATTTCCAAGAAAGTCTTCAAAACAGTAGGCATCCTTTCAGAGATACAGTACTATGTACCCCAAATGGCTCTTCTTGCTCTTTACCAATCTCTTGTCTACCTTTACCTCACCTATGGTATTTGTGCATGGGGCTCAACCACAGTAAATCACCTTAAACCTTTAACCCGTAAACGGTCCAAACGTATATATACGTTCACTACCGTACTGCCCCAACTTTTTTGAGAAAAAAAAACATTGTTGTTTTTTAATAGGAAAAAAGAGCATATGGTACCCAGGCATCCCCAATTATTTTAATATGGTGCACAGTGAGTGCTCACACCCATTCTCACACGTCTAGGCGACTCAGGCTTATCGTGGCAATGTTAAATGTAGGACACATAAAACTTGTATATACGTTTGGGGCAATAGCGGTAAAAACGTATATATACGTTTGGACAGTTTACGGGTTAACAACTCAACAAAAAGCTGCAGTGCAATTGGTTACCAACTCCTGCACTAGACAGCGCACTCCACTGCTTTTTAAGAGCCTTAACTTGCTTAATATACAAAACATCCACACTTATTATTGTGCCATCATTATACTCAAACATTAACCCTCCTCTTGAACTACTACTTGATAACTACAACAGAACACAATGCCATAACACAAAGCACAAATCACTCTTCAGCATCCCTCGTGTCCATCTCTCCCTATGCAAAAATGCTATGCACATAAAGGGCCTGAAGATTTGGAATTCACTGCCAGAACACACTAAAGGGCCCCTGTCTGCAAATCAATTTAAGGTCCTTCTTAGAAATCACCTCATCACCCAAAATTAACCAGATAAACATTACTTAACACCTACCAGTTACTCATGAACTCCTAAATAAATTATAACTGCTCAAATATTTGATTATTTACTTCAAACTTAAAATTGTTTCAATTCCATTATTGTATATTGTGCTTGATGATTGCTGAGCTAATTTGTAATACTGTAATACCATCTGCCACCCCACCACTCTCCCAGCCTTCAGTTTGGTTTATATATGTGAAGGACGATCCTCTGGGAGCTCGCTGTGTTTGTTTAGATACGCATTTTAATTGCCATATCTTAATCTGCCAAACAATCATGGCACCCAGTAAGCATTCAAGTGTTAGTGAAAGTGGCAAGAAAAGGTATATGCATTTGTCTTAGAATTAATGAAGAAAATAAAGATATTAGACGAGATAGTCAGTGGCCGTAATGAAGTGTCACTTTGTGCACATAAAAATGGGTAAATATGAGTGTGTGTGATGACTGACTTACTGACTTGACTTGACTTGACTTGACTTGACTGGACTTGACTGATTTGACTTGACTGATTTGACTTGACTGATTTGACTTGACTGATTTGACTTGACTGATTTGACTTGACTGATTTGACTTGACTGATTTGACTTGACTGATTTGACTGACTTACTGACTTTGACTGAACTGACTTAAACGTTTTCACTGAAGAGAACCCTGCAACTGTCTAGAGCAGCTGATGCCTTACCATCAGTTGTACTATATACTGCTAGGTAAAATAGAACAGGAATCCATTACAGAATTTATGCACACTCCAGTACAACCATCAACTTCAGTACTAGAAGCCCAGTAGGGCCACAGCATAATTCTCCACTCTCCACAATCATCCACAAACACCAGCACCCACAATTTAAGGTAAGAAATACTATTATTTCTGTTGCATATGTAATCTTAAGCAGTAAAAACATAATACATCACGACAGTGAACTACAATTACATACAGTATTCACTTTTATTTTTGTGGAGACCTAAAAAAGAGTTTTGGCTTTCTTGGGGCTCCCAGGAATGCAACCCTATTTTTTCCACAAGTTCTTCAGTTCCTTTCACATGGTTTTACCTAACACGGCATTTTCAGGAACGTAACTACCGTGTTAAATGACTGTCTGCTGTACTATATCAAAACTAATTCTTCTCTACCTAACTTATTAAAGCCATATAGTGTGAACTAGTTAAATATTCAATTTTCTTGTATTTACTGTATCTTGCCTAATGACCACATGTATAATTACAGCACTGTTATTGCCTTATCAATCTTAAGTTTGCCCAAAATGCTCTGCACACAAAGGGGCTTTTGGCATATTCACCAAATTGTTGCACTCCTTAGTGGAAACATATATCATGCTAAAATAAAATTGTTATCGGTGTGCTGAATCTTGCACGTCTTAAACTAAGTTTGGTAAAGTTTTAGATTCATCAGTGAAGTAGATGCTGAGGTAGAACCCTTTATTTGACACCATGCCGTGACCGTGTACTGTAACCCTATGGAATTTTGGCAGTTTTGAATCAAAATAATTTCTTACTCTTTCTACCAAAATAAATGAAACTGATTATCTTGCACAACTTCTTATGCTTAATCCAATGGAGCTAATATGGATTTACATTTTTTTAATTTGACATGCTAATTGAATCTCAAAGTAAGGCAAAAATATCAATTTGTTAAAAAGTCAGTTTATCCTTCTCTGGCTTGTGTAATAATAAAGATCTCCCCGTGGAATTTCATTCGCTATTTTGTGACATAGCTTTGTTTACAGATCTATAGTTTCAACTTGGTTGAATGTTTAATTCTTTTTAAATTTCAACATTTTTTCAAAAAAGTAGAAAATTGGGTAATTTTCAATGTGCTTTTGCAAAAAAGTCATCTTTAAACATTTTCAAACTGCATCCATTAGAAAGAGCATGTTTTAACCCATCTAAAAAAGTTGCTTCAGTTTTTCATTGCGCCCATATAATGCCCAAAAAATAAGGGTCAAAATTCATCAGGTTACTGTAACTTAGTGGTTTGCGAAAATCTGCAGTATGGTTAACTTTTTAAGTTGGACGTGTCATGTGATAATTTTTTTCAGCACTTTTTGAGAAAAGCATAGGAGTATTTGATTGCGTTGGTCCGTGGTGGCATTTTGACTACTGGTTCAATCAATTTGAAGCAGCAACCCCATCGCCAAAGAGGTCACATTCAATAGCCATGCAATTTCTGCCATGGGTGGGTTTCTTTAAGTTCCCAAGCCTGCAGTCTTTGTTTCTTTGTTGAGGTTCCAAAGCCTTGCTCGGGTTATCTGTTTTTCACAAGCCAATAGCAGGGCTGCTTAGTTCTGTACGTCGAGTCCGACAGTGGCAGTGATCTTATGCATTATCACATTTTGCACTTGTTCAG